>NC_045764.1:138905027-139208057 GCF_008692025.1 Phocoena sinus | reverse complement strand
GGGTGTACTCTGATGCTTTTGCAAATATGTTACTATAAAAGGGTTTCATCTTCAAGGAATTCATGGAAAAGACTCTGACAAGTACAGGTTTCTGGTAACTGACTATACTGCTGAACTGAATGAATAAGCATTTTCAGAACTCTAATGGAAAACTGATGGATTCATAAAAGTGCTCACAAATGATCAACATGAAAAAAAATTAATTACATGGGACTGAATGAATTGATGGGGTTGATTATAATTTTTGTGACTTTCTGTTTGAATAAAAAAAAAAATCCCACAAGGACTCAGAGGCAAAAAATATACAAATCAATTTTCACTGCAAAGTAAAGGAGCTGTTACAGTGGAGGATTCCTGGACTGAATGTCAATATTATGACATAGTACGAGTGTGTTTCATGTTTGGTAATTGCAATCATTGTTGCTTTTGTTGCGGTCATCCATTTACAAAAATGAAATATATATATATATATATATATATATATATATATATACACATATACATATACATATATATATAAAAGAGGAAGAGAGCAACCAAATCAATAAACAAATCTACTACCAATGATAGTAAGCTCTAAATACTAAACTAAGATAAACATAAAACCAGAGACAAATTAGATGCAGAAAGCAAACTCCAAGCCTACAGGTGCTCCCAAAGTCTACTGCCTCAATTTTGGGATGATTCATTGTCTATTCAGGTATTCCACAGATGCAGGGTACATCAAATTGATTGTGGAGATTTAATCCGCTGCTCCTGAGGCTGCTGGGATAGATTTCCCTTTCTCTTCTTTGTTTGCACAGCTCACGGTGTTCAGCTTTGGATTTGGCCCCGCCTCTGCGTGTAGGTCGCCTGAGGGCGTCTGTTCCCCGCCCAGACAGGAAGGGGTTAAAGTAGCAGCTGACTGGGGGGCTCTGGCTCACTCAGGCCGGGGGGAGAGAGAGGTATGGACTGCAGGGGGAGCCCGCAGCAGCAGAGGCCGTCATGATATTGCAACAGCCTGAGGCATGCCATGTGTTCTCCTGGGGAAGTTGTCCCTGGATCACAGGACCCTGGCAGTGATGGCTGCACAGGCTCCCGGGAGGGGAGGTGTGGATAGTGACCTGTGCTCACACACAGGCTTCTTGGTGGCTGCAGTTGCAGCCTTAGCATTTCATGCCCATCTCTGGTGTCCGCGCTGATAGCCGCAGCTTGTGCCCATCTCTGGAGATCATTTAGGTGGTGCTCTGATTCCCCTTCCTCCCGCACCATGAAACTATGGTCTCTTGACTATTAGGCAGTTCCAGGCTTTTTTCCGGACTCCCTCCCAGCTAGCTGTGGCGCAGTAGCCCCCTTCAGGCTGTGTTCACGCTGCCAACCCCAGTCCTCTCCCTGGGATCTTACCTCTGAAGCCTGAGCCTCAGCTCCCAGCCCCCACCTGCCCTGGCAGGTGAGCAGAGAAGCCTATCAGGCTGGTGAGTGCTGGTCGGCACCGATTCTCTGTGCGGGAATCTCTCCGCTTTGCCCTCTGCACCCCTGTTGCTGTGGTCTCCTCAGTGTCTCCCAAGCTCCCCCCACCTCCACCCCCCGTTTCCACCAGTGAAGGGGCGTCCTAGTGTGTGGAAACCTTTCCTCCTTCACAGCTCCCTCCCAGAAGTGTAGGTCCTGTCCCTATTCTTTTGTCTCCGTTCTTCCTTTTTTCTTTTGCCCTACCCAGGTACGTGGGTAGTTTCTTGCCATTTGGGAAGTCTGAGGTCTTCTGCCAGAGTTCAGTAGGTGTTCTGTAGAGTTGTTCCACATGTAGATGTATTTTTGATGTATTTGTGGGGAGGAAGGTGATCACCATGTCTTTCTCCTCCACCATCTTGAAGCTATCCCTGGTTATCCATTTTAAATATAGCAGTATGTGCGTGTCAATCCCAAACTCCCTAAGTATCCCTGCCCCCCACCCTTCCCCCAGTAACCTTAAGTTCGCTCTGTAAGTCTGTGAATCTGTTTCTGTTTTGTAAATAAGTACATTTGTATCAGTTTTTTTATAGGTTCCACATATAAGCATATCATATGATATCCATCTTTCTCTGTCTGACTTACTTCACTTGGTATGACAATCTCTAGGTCCATCCATGTTGCTGCAAATGGTATTATTTCATTCTCTTTCTCTTTAATAGATTGCAGGCCCAGCTCTTCTCAGGCTTCTTTTGTTCATCAACATTATGATCCTTTGCTTTGATGAAAATAGGGAAAACATTTACAAAACACTTTTGACTTTGCCTCAGCAAGACTTAATGAATTGCATCAGGTAAAAAAGCAAAGGAGAAATGTTGAGATTTGTAACATGAATGTTTGCCTCTCTCTAGTTCCCAGTTCTTTCTCTGGTAAGGAAACAATCCCAATAATGAGACCCTTTTCTCTGCTCCAGACTGTAAATATAGAATCACAAGCTGTTAGTTCATGAGCCATCGCTAGTCCCCAAATGTGTGTGCTTGATGTGTCAAAGTCCCTAACATTCCATGTTATGTAACACACACTGTTCTACAAACTTGCATTGCTTATGTGGCCCCTGAAGGTATCTGAGTCTGGCCCAGAAGACCCATAAGCCTTCATCACTGCTGCTCTCTGTTTTTCCTCACTGGGCTGCAGATCATCTCTCCCTTACCTTTATTTTACCCGTGACTAGAGTTAATGCCAGACTGTTGACTGTACATCTATTAGGAGACTCCATTGCCACACTCTATAAATGTCAGCTAGAATGCCTCCCTCTAGCATTACAGAGAGCTCTTTCTGAACAAAACTTATTTTTAGAAATGCAACATAGTGATTTTTTTCTAAAAGTAAAGTTTGAATTTCCATTTTATTTAGAAGCCTTAAGGACATTATGGCTGAGGAAATGCATCCTTCAGCCAAGAGGCTTGATCATATTGTCCTTATAAGATGACAGTGGGTATTTTGCTAGAGTAAGGCAAAGGAAATTAGACCTGTCATTCTTGCTTAGGTATCTGAGAAGTAAGTGTACAGCATGAATGATGCTGGCTCAGGCTTTTAGACCTGAACCAAAGGAGCAACAAGACTCCATTTTCAGTACTATCTGGACTTAGCGCCCATTCTGGGCAAAACCACTGTTCAAGGTCACAGTCTCAGTCTTTCCTCAAACATGTCACAGTATGTCGAGATTTTAGCATCTCTTTTGGATCTATTCATAGTTATCATTTTTCTATTCCATCCAAGTCTCCCCAAATACAAAGTGAGTCCTGGATGAGTCTCCACTGTACCTAGCTTACCTGTCATTAACAACCACTCAAAATAAGCCTTGAACCTGCACTTCACTCTAAACATTGCCTTGATATCAAGACTGGTCCACTGGAAGAAAACACAGGAGTTTGTTTTCAGAAAGACTGGTTATCAGGCAGGAAAAAATATTCAGGCAAGATTAAGAGAGATACCCAAGCAGGATTGGAGCCTCAGTGGGCACCCTTATTTATATGCTTAAAAAAAAAAGAAAGCTCCAAAAAGTTTAACAATACACATTTCTTCTCATTGCTATGGTTTGAGTTACTTTCAAAATAAAGATTTTACAAAAAAAAAAAAGAATTTTCTATATAAATGTATGATTTTTACAGTGCAAATATTAACATTTTTTTAATACTCTCCCATCCCATACTCAGGACTTTACTCAAGTAATACAGAAATATGAAAGAGAGGCTGGCACATGAAGACTAATGTCCAGTAAACATACCGCTCCGCACCCCCCATTTTATAGCACACATAGCTTGTTTTAGTTCTTACCTGGTAAATGATGGTGTTCTTAAAGGGACTGTGGCTTTTATTACACTTCAAGGTTCCCATAGGATCATGAGTTTGCAAATGATAATTCTTAGTGCCTGAATATTAGCTCACTAATCATAACACCGTCCCTGTGACTGTGTCTGAGTTTTATCATTTTGCAAGTGGACATGCTTATTTTATCTCTCAATTCTGAGAAATGGGATTTTCAATAATAATTTTATTTGGGTCTGTACAGTTAAGACTCTACTTAAAAGACTGTGTTTTAAATTAGGACTTTATAAAGAGAACATGTTAATTAAGAAAAATTAAATTCATGATAGAATCAACCATGAGCACAGAAATAGAAAATGCCAGCAAATTTCCAGATACGCATATGCACGTATACTCACACACTCATACATTACAATAAACATGCAGTCTGGGAATTCAGAGAGAACCACCCATCTCTCTTCACTGTTGCATCGATGAGTCCCTGCATTGACTGCATAAGGGAAATTACTTTTTTCCTCATTATCCTTGTTCTGGTATCCATTTACCTTCCACTGTATCCGCGGAAGCCCAAATAAGATTCATAACTTCCTTGCATTAGAAAATATATGTCAATTCTAAGATTGGTTAGTTTCTGTTACAAGTGCTTACAGTTTTGACTTTTTAAGGAAAAATTATTTTAAAAGGTCTAACTATTTCTGTTGCTGTTTGAGAACGTGAAGATTTGAACAAGTACAACTTCAGGTTACAAGGCTCTCTTTTACTTGCTGCAAAATGTCTTTTTTCTTTTTTCATGTTATGCATTGGGAGGAATTCATACTCCTCCCTGGTTCTCGACAGGACAGGAAAAACATTGGTTTCAGAGTTCTCAAGAGGAGAGTTACCCCGTTATAAGCATTTTTTAAAGTTATTTGCTTTATAATCATTCCCATCTATTTCTTAATTATTTTTTATATCACCTCCCCCTGACCAAACAGTAGTAGCAGTTGGGATAGAAAACTGTCAGATTTGTACCTCCAGATTGTTTTGCTATTTAACAGTTTTGTTACAGGTATCAGAACTTATCTTCCAAACAGTTTTAGCTTCTAAAAACTTTTAAGGCCAGAGCATAATTTAAGAGAGATGGCAGTCTTGCCTGGGAAATCCTGGCACTGTCCGAGTAGGGTAATGGCCTGAAAAAACATTTACAAAGATGTTTAGGCACAATATAAATTTTCCTCTTCCTGTCTCTTCCTAACTCTTCCTCTACTCCCATCATCTTGGAAACCCAGATAACAAGAGACAAGAGCAGTTTCTGGTACTTCTCTAACCTAAGAGCTTTTACATCCTTTAAGAATTATAACTTTGCCAAATCAACTACAGCTAGATTACTGAGTCTCCCAGGCCATGAATTTAAAATCCCAACTCACCTATGTTTTGTATATTAGAGAGAAGAAACCTGCATTCTTCACTTTTGTCTGTACATGTGCACGTCTGCAGCTGATTCCGGGAGCGAACAGAGAGGCATTCATTCTGAAACGATTAGCTGGAAACTAAAGGAACCGTATGTCCCTGTGTTATAAGTATAAGGCTATTAGGCTTTAAGGAGAGAATGAAATGTCAGGTCCTTAAGAGAAAATGGAAAAGAGGCATGTGTGATCAGACCACCCATGATGGCAGTTCTCTTGCTCTCTGTATGTTCCCTGCTCAAGATCAGTCCCTGCTTCACCTACACTCTACTCACATGACTGACCTTCCCTCTTAATCATAGGGCTTAATGTAAATGTTATGTACTTGTCCCTAGCCCCAGCTATACTGATTGTTCTAATCATTAGACTGGAACTATCTCTACTATAATAGTTTATCAAAGGGACAGTGAGGGACTTGCTCCTCCGCTTGATTTCCCTGGTAACTGATGAGCCAACCTGATATCCATTCCCTCTATAACCTCCCTCTGCTCACAGCGAAGACAGCTGCTGTGTCCTGCCCGCCGTGTGCTGCACATGGTGCGTTGTCGCTCCAGGATCTTGCCTCAGATGCATAAGATTCCCCATCCATTAAACCATTGATGTCTCTGTCACTGTCTCTGGGCTCTTTCTTCGTTCTTGAGGCTGGGCAAATACAGGGCTTGCCAGCCCGTGGAGTGCAGCCCAACAGGGCAGATTCAAATGTTTCCTTTTTTCATTCCATTTTACTATTAATCTTCCCATTTGATTTGAATATGCTTTTGTTTCTCTACAGTTACTCATTGTACTTTATGACTCTCATACTTTCAAACATGGCCCATATAAAACCTTACTCAAAAGGAGCAATCCCTTCTAGATGAAGGATATCAAGTAGGGCAGAGTTGCAAGAACCTGTAAGCATCTGTCTGAAAGCAAAATCTGCTTACCTTGCAGGCTGGTCTTTTAAAAACTTTCTTACTCTGAATTCAGTAGAATTGACATGATCCACCTGTACACCAAGACTAAGGCTGTAGTAGTGCTTTGGTGTCTGTTTCAATTATTTTCCAAAAATTTAACATGTCAGACAAACCCATAATGACACTCACTGTGCATCTCTCCTCCACATCTCAATCATTTGCCACTGAAAAGATCAAATGCTCCATACACATCTATAATTTACATTCCTTGCAATGAGTCACCTGTTTTCTGTCCTACAGGCATTTTCTTTGGGCACTCACCCTGGCTGTCCATTGAAGTTCCTGTGTTGGAAATAATTCAAGTATTGAGGCAAAATTCATTTCCCTGAAATGCAAGATATACTAAGTATTGACAGAAAAGTTCTGAGTAATAAACGTGAACCTTCAATCACATGCCTACTTAATACATGTTTAACAGAGGAATTGTCAGCGTTCTGGACTTAGCTGGGTGCCTAGTTCTGGACAAGGAGATGTCCCACAACATGAAATGCTAATAACCAGGACAGACTACCTCCCCATAACACAGCTATCTTGATTTATTTTCTTGATTTCATAAAATATGGAGGGTGCCAATGACCAAAAATTTCTTGTTGAAATAGAACCTATATCCCACCTCTATGAAAATTAATGCTGTCAAAACAAGGCCAGCCTCCTTTCATAAAGGAGGTGGAGGCATTTGATAAGCCTAGAACTAAATAAAATATTCTCAGTCAGATTCAGAATATATTCTGAGGGATTTACCTCTAAAAGAGTTATCCAGGGTACTGACCCCACTATTTCTGGGATTCTGAATTAATGCACTGGAACCTCTGTGTCTAAATCTGATTTACTGCTTCTTCTTCAGCCTTGCCCTATAATTTTCAGCTCTTCTCATTTTAGCTTTTTCTTTGACCTTGTAGTGTAAGCCCTGACTGTTGGGTTTTCTGTCTTTTTTTTTTTTTTGTAATGGAAGTGCCTGATTTAAGCTTTGATTGCCCAGGCATGTACTTCAAAGATGGCTATCTTGAATAAACACATGGCCAGCCACAGGACTAGATGAAGAGCCAGGCCACCCCTCCCCCACTCCCACGGCTCCTTTGTTTTACGTATCTTGGCTGATTTCAATAACAACCATTTGGGCCACTTGTTTTACTCTTCCTGTGCTTTAAATTCCCACTCATATGTTTTAAATTTACCAATAAAGAGTGAGCACGTGAAACCCTAGGCCTCAACCCTTGACCCCAATAAAACCAATAAAAGGAACCCAAAGCCCAAACTCTCTCTCAATCTCTGCCTGCAATCTTGCTGTGTGGTCGCAGGAGTGCTGTGTAATTTCCAGGACTTGTAAGTGATAAACGTTTTTTTCTTAAAGTTTCCTAATGGTTATAGTGGAGGGCATCTTGCAGTCATAATAAGAACCATGAAGGCCAGTCTAGCCATAGCATTGTTTACTGATAGACTAGAGACTGAACCCAACACAAAATAGACTTCATCCTTTCATATTTCAGATACTTCAGATAACTTGTAAATCATCCCTCTGCCTTAATGTCTAGCCATCTAGACATCTAGTGTAGCTTACTTATACCTAGTACCAGCAGATACTAAGAGGTTTATTAACTGAGAATACCATCTCTCTTACCTCCCTATACCAACACCCTGCTCCAACGCCACTATCTTAAGCAACATCTCTGACCTCCTAGAGGTTAAAGGGGATTAAAAAGGAATCTGAATACCTAAAATACAGGCATATGTTTCATTTATGGTCAGCAGTATATCCTTCAACTATCCAAGGAAAATAAGCCACCTGAACTACCCCATAAGATTTCTAATTCTGTACTTCAAGGAGTAAATCCTCGGTCAGGCTGACAAAAATTTAATTGGACACAAGGATTTATTTAGAGTGGGTTTGTCAGTTTACAAAAGTACTCCTAAATAATCCTAAATTCTCGGATTAAAAATACAAACTTCACAATAAGAGTCTTGCACTTTCTCACTTGAATAAAGAGATGTAGATAATGAGATTGTGGCTCTGAGGATTTCTGAGGTACTTTATTGTGTGGGGCTCTCTTGAGTTAGAGAAGAATCATGGAGCTGACCGATGGAGGCCTAGAAGCAATAAGATAATTCTCCAGCTGCGACCTAAAGGCAAATATCCATGCATATAATGGAACACAGAGATCAGCCAGGACAAGCTTTCACAAGCAAAAAAGGGAGACTAGGACAGGGATCTCAGTATCTGTGTGAGCAGATACTGAAGTTGAGATCATCAACTGAGTACTAGTTTGCGTAGAAAAATATCTTGGTATTTGACACTGATGAGCATTCAACTCTTTTCAAACTTATTTTGAAGGGTTGTCCTTGTACTTACTTGCACCTCCTGAGAGTAACTTTCAATGTCCAAACAAATGTCTTTTGTATTTATAATTTAAATCATATTCAGAGAGTTAAAGCAGGAATAAAGTAGATAGGTACCAACAAAACTTATTGGTGGTGTGAAACCCTTGCAGCTGAACATAGTATGAAAGCTAATAATAGTACTAGTGTTGCTGTTACTAAAACAATTTGAAAACTGAGTGCTTTGTAAAATGCAGTTGGTTAAACTGTCTTCAAAGTTGTTTGTACCCCTCTAAGTCAAACAGTACAATCAACATAGCTCTAGAAATGTTTCAACTTGAATGAGTCAGGTGAAATATGAAGACTGTTAACTTACAGTAACTCCCTACATAGATTTAGTTGAAAATTTAATTGACTTCCCTAAGTGCTTAGGTCCATGTATACTGCAAAGATCTTACATTCGATTGATACTGACTTTAAAAAAAGATGGATGGAAATCACCTTTCTCCACACCTGTATATCATTTCAACCTCATTAAGAGTTTCTCCTTTTATCTGTCCAGGGATAAAGGCTTAGCAATATTATAAGGGATTGTTTTGCAAAAGCTTTTCATTTTAGCCAGATACCTTACTGTGGAACAGGCATTAGAGTCAAGTAACACATTGCTTATTGCTCTCTGGACTATCAGGTTCCTTGCCAAACAATGTGTTGCATGCACTGTTGGTTTCTCCTATTAGAGTATGTATCATCTAAGGGAGGAGAGACAGGGTGACACTCTTACAGAAATAGTGCTGATTAGGAGTTGCTGTTCAGTTTAAGGACGTTTCCAAATTAAGTGTGATAATGACTGATACAGTGCAGTATAACGTGTAGCTCTTAAATACTAAGGGAAGTCAGAAGTTTGTTTCAATTGATTAACGGAACAATATTCACTTTTCTAATCCTTTGCAGACTGTAATGTGGAGGGTGTTACATTTAATGACCTTCCTTATGATCTTAAAGAGAAAAACGTCTAACTTAAGTACTTCAAATGATTTGTGTTTCTGTTTTGCTCTATAACAGCTTTAGAGTATCATTTTCACAGTTTTCTCATGAGATTAGAGACTACACGGCACAGATGTTTTCTCTTTCAAATACTCATCAAGTAAACACATGTACCTGGCACCACACTGTTTTTCCTCCCGTTCCACTTCACCAGTTGAAGGTCCATTTGATATGAATTGTGCAACTAACGTATCAGGTGGGACAAATTACAAAATACAGCAGGTAATTACAGGAGACTTCTAGGAACAAGTGGTCAAATGCTTCATTCCATCCTAAGAATTTTTGGTGTGCTTTGGAGCAAGTGGCTAACTTGAAGGATGGGTGACCTTTCTTGGATTGATACACACATGTACTCACTGAAAAAAAAAATCTTTATGTTGTTCAGAATAGGGCAAACTGTAATCACACACTTGAAAGAGATTAAAAGATTGCTTTTCTAACATTTCCACTGTCTTTATTATTTTCTTCTCTTGTTTTGACAATCTCTTAAATATTAATGTTTACTACACCATCGTCTCTCATGAAACATTGGCTAGTTGATCTACTTTACCCTCAGAATTTCAAATTACTGAATCTCTAAAATCTTTTACTTCAAATTCAACTTACACCTTTAATTTCACATTATCTGTTAAACACGTGGGTATTCCCTAGCCATTGTGACCATGAGAATAAAGCAATCTAAAACTTAGAGTGGAAAACGTCAATTCAGAGTCATCCCAGCGGTCTAGAGAGAGATGATCACCAGAACCAGGGTAATAGAAGTAAGAATGGAAAAGAGGATATGAATGAAAAAAAAATTCATAAGATTGAAATCTTATGACTTCAAAGACTCTTAGATATGGAAGAAATGGAGAGGAAGAGGAATGGGCCTGTGATGATTACAAATTTCTGACTTGGCAGCCTGAATGGATATAGGGAATATGGGGAGAACAGATACAAGAGGACAGGACAGATAATAAAACCATTTCTGGAACTGGGGACTGAGATAACTTCAGGATATACAGGTGAAGATATCTGTTAAGGAACAGAATATAGGGGCCTGAAATCCAGGAGAGAATTCTGGGCTTGAGCTGAAATCATGGGCATGGAATATAATACCCTGAAAGAACATGTAGAAAGAGAGGAAAAGATGATGAATAAAAATCCAACAGAGAATTTCTTGTCTTACTATACCTTCATAGTAATCACCTAATTGATTTTAAAAGGTTGTAATTGTCTATATTTTTCAAAAAAATCACAAATTTTAAACATATTAAGAAAATGAATAAAAATCTAGCCTTTTCAAGTATTGTAATATTTACAATAGGTAATAAAATTATATATATAGTATATATAGAGTGTATATATGTATATCAGAATTAGATACAGCATCTTTTACCAATATTTCATAGTCATATTCAACGATTTTGAAAGAGAAATGAAGTGATACATTTACATACAGTAGTTTAAAATGCTGAAAAGTGTTTGATAGGCAGTAATTAGATCAGAATTATCTGGTTTGGAATTTTACAGGCCACTAAAGTTAATATTCCCCTTATATCTAGGGATTCAGATGAATCACCAATATCAGCAGAGGCAAAAGCAGCAAACTAATTTAGGCATCTTTGGGGTAGGCAGTATTACTGTCGGCATACTCACTCACGCCATCTGCAATAAGGAAAGGACATTAGTTAAGTTAAATGCAAAGGGGATGCCCAGAAGATTTGAATACTTTTTTGTTCAGGTGTGTAATAGATGGTCTTTTAATGCTAAGCTTCTGAAATGGTAAAAAGATGTTAGTGTCCCCATAGCATTGGCTTCATTCTGTCTATAAAATTGTTAAGAAGAGCTCTGTCATCTCTGATAGCACATCAATGCCTTTGGATAAATTGGCCCACTCAGGGCAATGGAAATTGTTAGCATTTTCCTCATAGCCATAGATGTACATGTTGCCCACTTTGCTTTGAGAATTATCTTCTATGGTTGGAAAGAAAATTTAAAACCACAGTAATTTTGTTTAGGGTAGATATAAGAATACATCTGGGATTATTAATACCAAATTTGATGTACTTTGCACAATAAAGATTTGACATTACTTTTTTTTTTTTTTAATTTTCTATCTCTAGTTGTAAAGTCTTCTATCCCTAGGAGTACAAATTTCTGTCTTTACGTGTATAGTCTTGTATCTCTAGCAGTATAATCTTCTATCTCTACGTATAATGTCTTCTATTTCTAGGAGTATACTCTTCTATCTCTAGGAATATAGTCTTCACTCCCTTCAAGCATAATTTTCTATCTCTAGTTGTAATGTCTTCTATTTCTAGGAGTATACTCTTCTATTTTTGGTGTAAAATCTTCTATCTTTAGGAGTATACTGTTCTATCTCTAGGTGCATAGACTTCTATCTCTAGAGGTATAAACATATATCACTCGGTGTAATGTCCTCTATCTCTAGGAGTATACTCTTCTATCTCTAACTGTAAAGTCTTCTACCTCTGTAAGTAAAATATTCTGTATCAAGTTACAAAGTCTTCTATATCTAAGAGTACATTTTTCTATCTCTAGGAGAATAGTTTTCTATCTCTAGAAGTATAATCTTCTATCTGTAGGTGTACAGTCTTCTATATATAGAAGTTTAGGCTTCTAACTCTACTTTTGTAGTTTTCTATCTCTTGCAGTACAGTCTTCTAACTCTAGATGTAAAATCTTCTATCTCTAGGAGTATACTCTTCTATCTCTAGGTGTATAGTCTTTTATCTCTTCAACTATAATGTTCTATCTCTACTTGTAATGTCTTCTGTTTCTAGGAGTATACTTTTCTATCGCTAACTGTAAAGTTTTCTATCTCTGTAAGTATAATCTTTTTATCTAGGTGTGAAATCTTCTATCTCTAGAAGTATAATCTTCTATCTCTAGTTGTAAAGTCTTCTATCTATAGAACTGTAATTTTCTTTTTTTTTTTTTAAACATCTTTATTGGGGTATAATTGCTTTACAATGGTGTGTTAGTTTCTGCTTTATAACAAAGTGAATCAGCTATACATATACATATGTTCCCATATGTCTTCCCTCTTGCGTCTGCCTCCCTCCCACTCTCCCCATCCCACCCCTCCAGGCTGTCAGAAAGCACCGAGCTAATATCCCTGTGCCTTGCGGCTGCTTCCCCCTAGCTATCTACCTTACTACGTTTGTTAGTGTGTATATGTCCATGACTCTCTCTCGCCCTGTCAAAACTCACCCTTTCCCCTCCCCATATCCTCAAGTCCGTTCTCCAGTAGGTCTGCGTCTTTATTCCTGTCTTACCCCTAGGTTCTTCATGACATTTTTTTCCCTTAAATTCCATATATATGTGTTAGCATACGGTATTTGTCTTTTTCTTTCTGACTTACTTCACTCTGTATGACAGACTCTAGGTCTATCCATCTCATTACAAATAGCTCAATTTCATTTCTTTTTAAGGCTGAGTAATATTCCATTGTGTATATGTGCCACATCTTCTTTATCCATTCATCCGATGATGGGCGCTTAGGTTGTTTCCATCTCCGGGCTATTGTAAATAGAGCTGCAATGAACAATTTGGCACATGACTCTTTTTGAATTTTGGTTTTCTCAGGGTATATGCCCAGTAGTGGGATTGCTGGGTCATATGGTAATTCTATTTGTAGTTTTTTAAGGAACCTCCATACTGTTCTCCATAGTGGCTGAACCAATTCACATTCCCACCAGCAGTGCAAGAGTGTCCCCTTTTCTCCACACCCTCTCCAGCATTTATTGTTTCTAGATTTTTTGATGATGGCCATTCTGACCGGTGTGAGATGATATCTCATTGTGGTTTTGATTTGCATTTCTCTAATGATTAATGATGTTGAGCATTCTTTCATGTGTTTGTTGGCATTCTGTATATCTTCTTTGGAGAAATGTCTATTTAGGTCTTCTGCCCATTTTTGGATGGGGTTGTTTGTTTTTTTGTTATTGAGCTGCTTGTAAATTTTGGAGATTAATCCTTTGTCAGTTGCTTCATTTGCAAATGTTTTCTCCCATTCTGAGGGTTGTCTTTTGGTCTTGGTTATGGTTTCCTTTGCTGTGCAAAAGCTTTGAAGTTTCATTAGGTCCCATTTGTTTATTTTTGTTTTTATTTCCATTACTCTAGGAAGTGGGTCAGAAAGGATCTTGCTGTGATTTATGTCATAGAGTGTTCTTCCTATGTTTTCTTCTAAGAGTTTGATAGTTTCTGGCCTTACATTTAGGTCTTTAATCCATTTTGAGCTTATTTTTGTGTATGGTGTTAGGGAGTGATCTAATCTCATACTTTTATATGTACCTGTCCAGTTTTCCCAGCACCATTTATTGAAGAGGCTGTCCTTTCTCCACTGTACATTCCTGCCTCCTTTATCAAAGATAAGGTGTCCATATGTGCATGGGTTTATCTCTGGGCTTTCTATCCTGTTCCACTGATCTATCTTTCTGTTTTTGTGCCAGTACCATACTGTCTTGATTACTGTAGCTTTGTAGTATAGTCTGAAGTCAGGGAGCCTGATTCCTCCAGCTCCTTTTTTCGTTCTCAAGATTGCTTTGGCTATTCGGGGTCTTTTGTGTTTCCATACAAATTGCAAAATTTTTTGTTCTAGTTCTGTGAAAAATGCCAGTGGTATGACATTACTTTTGAAGTCATAGAATTTGCAGATATTCTAGGCAGCTTACTTCAATGTTTTGCCTCTTCCAATCTGTGGATTTAGAACCCCACTTGCCTTATTTACTACCACATGAGTAAATTTGATCCCTTCTTATTTACTATTCATATATATATATATGATACTGTAAGTAGCATACATATTAGAAGCAATATTTCCTCAGCAGTTCACACCCTCTAGACCATAAACAGACTGGACAAGGGACTATGTCTTTCTCTTCTTAATTCCCCAGAATATAGAACATAGCATAAAGTAGGTGGTAAATATGTGTTTGTTGAAATGAAAAATGAAATGCATACTCTTATTTTGAAAGTATAAAACTGAAAATGAAAGTATTCTGGAATGAAATCTATATTATGGGAAGCTTAAGCTAGATAACATTTGAGAAAAATGAAGCAGATAGAAAATAATACATTTTCAAAGTGCAGAAAAATATAAGCTAATTCTGAAATATATTACTGTTCATATCAGTTTCATTTGAATAAGTTGTTTCAGAGAGGTGAAAAGGAATTTTAAAATATATTAGTGTTATATTTTCTACTCTTTGGTCTTGACTTTTTCAGAAATGTACGTGAAATGTAGCTGAGGTATCAGTTTCTTATTATGATATAGGTAGAAATATCTGTAATTAATTGAATTTAGACATAGTTGAGCTAATTCTGAGTGGGAAAAAAATCCTACCTGCACAAAAGAACTCTCAAATGGTATGCTTTGGATACAGATGTGCTTACAGATGTGCTAAGGAGTTGATTTCCTGGGGCTATGATGTAGCCACCATCCAGTTACCTCAGTGTAATCTATAAATATTATTTTCTACATGGGCCAAAATATGAAAATGGTTGAGAATCACTTCTTTGTGGCATAAGAGTAAATCATGACATTGACCTAAGCCATTTACTATGAATAGCAAAATGTTATAAACAACAAAATTATATTGATATTATCCATTTGTACATGAAGAGAAACTTTAAAAATCTTTGTTCTATTTGTTTATATTGACAACATAATACATGGTTTATATTGGCAAGAAACAAGCATGCCCTCAGTAGGCATCAAGTTTAGGCACAATATTAGGAGTAGCTGTCTTTCAGGTATTATATATTCTTTACTTAAATTAATTATCCACTTTAATGAAGTCAGTTACACACTAGGGGTTCATGGCACCAGATACCAAACTCTGGTATCAGGATCAGGGACAAATAGCAGGTGTGGAACTGTTATTCCAAACTAAGGATTGAAAAAGGCCAGGTAATAAGGAGAAGCTGAAATTTAACAATCTGAGTCATAGGAGGTCTTATTCAACCAGAGTTCAAGCAGGTGGCAAACTTGGACAGAACACAGCCATATGCCTGTCTCTACAAATGACACAATTTCATTCCTTTTTATGGCTGAGAAATATTCCACTGTATGTATGTACCACATCTTCTTTATCCATGCCTCTGTTGGTGGACATTTAGATTGCTTCCATGTCCTAGAATAGTGCTGCAGTGTCTTTGAAATATGGTTTCCTCTGAGTATATGCCCAGGAGTGGGATTGCTGGGTCAAATGGTAGTTCTATTTTTAGTTTTTTAAGGAACCTCCATACTATTCTCCATAATGACTGTATCAATTTACATTCCCACAAACAGTTCATGAGGGTTCCCTTTTCTCCATACCTTCTCCAACACTTATTGTTTGTAGATTTTTTGATGATGGCCATTCTGATCAGTGTGAGATGATACCTCATTGTAGTTTTGATTTGCATTTAGTGATGTTGAGTATCTTTTCATGTGTTTGTTGGCCATCTGTATGTCTTCTTTGGAGAAATGTCTATTTAGGTCTTCTGCCCATTTTTTGGTTGGGTTGCTAATTTTTTGATATTGAGTTACATGAGCTGTTTCTATATTTTGGAGATTAATCCTTTGTCAGGTGCTTCATTTGCAAATATTTTCTCCCATTCTGAGGGTTGTCTTTTCATCTCATTTATGGTTTCCTTTGCTGTACAGAAGCTTTTAAGTTTAATTAGGTCCCATTTGTTTATTTTTGGTTTTGTTTTTATTACTCTAGGAGGTGGGTCAAAAAAGATCTTGCTGTTGTTTATGTCAAAGAGTGTTCTGCCTCTGTTTTCCTCTAAGAGTTTTATAGTGTCTGGCCTTACATTTAGGTCTTAATCCATTTTGAGTTTATTTTTGTATATAGTGTTAGGGAGTGTTCTAATTTCGTTCTTTTACCTGTGGCTGTCCAGTTTTCCCAGCACCTCTTATCGAAGACACTGTCTTTTCTCTATTTGTATTCTTGCCTCCTTTGTCATAGATTAGGTTACCATAGGTGCGTGGGTATATCTCTGGGCTTTCTATCCTGTTCCATTGATCTATATTTCTGTTTTTGTGCCAGTACCACACTGTCTTGATTACTGTGGGTTTGTAGTATAGTCTGAAATCAGGGAGCCTGATTCCTCCAGCTCCGTTTTTCTTTCTCAAGGTTACTTTGGTTATTTGTGGTCTTTTGTGTTTCCATACAGATTGTAAAATTTTTTGCTCTAGTTCTGTGAAAAATGCCATTGGTAGTTTGATAGAGATTGCATTGAATCTGTAGATTGCTTTGGGTAATACTGATGTGGATTGACCTAGAGAGTGTCATACAGAGTGAAGTAAGTCAGAAAGAGAAAAACAAATACTGTATATTAACACATACATGTGGAATCTAGAAAAATGATATAGATGATCTTATTTGCAAAGCAGAAATAGAGACACAGGCATAGAGAACAGATATATGGATACCAAGGGGGAAGGGGGGGTGGGATGAATTGGGGCATTGGGATTGACATATATACACTATTGATACTATATATAAAATAGATTACTAATGAGAACATACTGTATAGCACAGGGAACTCTACTTAATGCACTGTGGTGACCTAAATGGGAAGGAAATCCAAACAGGAGGGGATATATATACATGTATAGCCGATTCATTTTGCTGTATAGTAGAAACTAACACAACATTGTAAAGCAACTATACTCCAATAAAAATTAATTAAAAAAGAGGCACACCATGAGTATTACCTCACACCTGTTAAGATGACTATTATCAAAAGACAAATAATGTGTTGGTGATGATATGGAGAAAAGGAAACCCTTGTGCACTGTTGGTAGAAGGTGAAGTGGTTCAACTACTATGGAAAATAGTATGGATATTCCTAAAATAATTAAAAGTGGAACTACCACAAGATCCAACAATTCCATTTCTGGATATATATCAGAAGAAAATGAAAACACTAATTAGAAAAGATATATGCACCCCCATGTTCATTGCATCAGTATTTACAATAGCCAAGACATGAAAGCAACCTAAATATACACCAATGGATGAATGGATAAAGAAACATATATATATATATATATATGGAATATTATTCAGCCATTAAAAAGAATGGAAACTTGCCATTTGCAGCAACTTGAATGGGCCTTGAAGGCATTATGCAAAGTGAAATAAGTCAGACAGAGAAAGACAAATACCATATGATCTCATTTATATATGGAAGCTTAAAAAAAAAGAAAAGAGTTCATTGCTACAGAGAACAGATTGGTGGTTGCCAGGAACAGGAGGTGGGGGTGGAGGGGGTGGCAAAGTAGATAAAGAGCATCTAAAGTTACAAACTTCCAGTTAAAAAATAATCATGGTGATGTAATGTACAACATGGTGTCTATAGTTATTAATTCTATATTAATAATACTATAATCGCATATTTGAAAGTTGCTAAAAGAATAGATCTTTAAAAAAAATTTTTAACTATGTATGGTGACAGATGTTAACTAGACTTACTGTGGTGATCATTTCCCAATGTATACAAATATTGAATCATTATGTTGTATACCTGAAACTAAAATAATGTTATATGTCAATTATAACTAAAAAAAAAAATAAAAATAAACAGAAAAGAAAAGAGTACAACCATATGGAAAGTCCAGAGATCAGGATCCAATTAAGAATAGTAAGGTCAAGGACTTAATTTAGAGGTCAGGGAGGTTGTCTATAGTAACTAGTTGTCAGGGGCCAGAGGTCTGGGAGCCAGTCAGTTGCCTGGAGCATAAGAAGAAGTCAGAGGAAACATGAGGTCCAAAATTCAGACCCAGAAAGCCTGAATTAGTGAGACCAATACCCAAAGAATTGACATGATCTAAAGCCAGCAGTATTTTAACTTAAGTGTTCTTGATGCTTTCTTCCTACTTTCTGTTGGGACAGGGGTAGGTCTCAAAAGGCAGAGATAGCCTAAGATCCATTCCTATAGTCTATTTATTTGATCTCATTCATCATATCATTGGCCTCCTTCTCTAATATTCATTCCCCTAATATTTCTGTGGTAGCCTCACTGGGCTACTAGCTGATCTTTGAAAATGTCAAGCACTCCCAGGGGATTCAGATTTGCTGTTGCCTTCAAAAGCTCTCTCCCAGACATTTGAAGCATTTGCTTTCCCATTTTGTTCAGAGGTCTGTTCCAATAACACCGTCTCAGCGAGGTCTTTCTTAACAACCCTATGTAAGATATCAATAGTACCATATGTCACCTTCCATCCTTTATTCTCATTTTCATTCATAGACCTTAACCCTATGACACTGCATTGCATCTTATTTTTTATTTGTAAACAGGATATAAGTACCATAATGGTAGAAAACTTTTTGTGTTTCCCATCTTATCACCAGAACCTAGAATAAAGCCTAACACATAATATTTATTGAAAGAATAAATAAGTGAATGAACAATTTGAGTAGAAGCTACAGGTAGTTGGAAACTTAAATGAGAAGATGGAGTTACAGATAATTTTGTAAGCTCACTGATGAGGAGGATTCTGTCCTTGGGTATAACTAGTGTGACCATATGTTAGAGTCTGAGCAGAACAGTCTTGTTATATAATTATTGTCCCAACAAATTACTGATAGGACTGTGTTTCTGTTTATGCTCATAATATTTTGATTTGGATGATAATTTAAGATCACCCTAAGGGGACATTTGTATGGGAAGGGAGCAAATAATGGATGAATTTAGACAGTGCTAGTCTCACCTGTTTTAAATTACAAGCACCTGAGGGGAAGTTATATGATCATTTGTTTTGATTGGGTTTTTAGCCATTGAAATTGCATGTGCCTCTATTGGAGGCCAATCTCTAAGGTAATAGCTTTAATCTCAAATGCTTCAGGAGATAGCCAGGTAACAGGAGTGTGTGGAGTGGGCAGAGTGAAAGACAGTGGGGAGCTGTGAAGACTACGTGAAGCTAGATTTCCATGTCCCATAGAAAGAGGGAAGCTGCTCTGCAACCACAGCCAACTGTAATTCCATGTCAAAATACAGGTCCAATAGTGCAGTCCTTACTCATTTAAAGAAAAAATATAAATGCAGGAGAGGAGATCATGATGGTGGAGTAGCAGGATGTGGAACTCACCTTCCCCAACAAACATACCAGAAGTACATTTACATGTAGAACAATTCTCACTGAAAACTAACTGGAAACTAGCAGAAAGATTCCTGTCCAACCAAGGTTGTAAGAAAGATCCACAGGGAATTGGGTAGAAAGGGAAGCAAGAGATCAGGTTGGGGCCTGTATCCCAGGGAGGGGACTCAGGAAAAGGGAGATTACATGGGTAGAAATTCTCCCTGGGGTGTGAGTAGTTCGAGTCCCAGATTGGGCACTCCTGCCCTGAGGTCCAATACCAGGAAGATGAGTTGTCTCGGCTGGTTGGAAGGGTGGTGGGACCAAGAGGAGGGCTATGGGAAGCCTGGGTTCTGTTCCAGAGGTACACCCTTGCTTCCTCCTGAAACACAACAGAGATAGCAGATTGAAACTGCGTGGACAGCCGACTAGTTTCCCACGACCACCCTAGCACATGCCCCACACTGAGCTGAGTGACTGCTCTGGCCTTGCTTGCTTTGTGACACAGCTCCACACTGAGGTAAGGGCTCCTGCAGCCAAGAAGAAAGCTCAGCTGTGAGACACAAAAGCAGCTTAGACCCAAAGTGATGTATGAGCAGGGCGGGGGGGCAGCCATTACTTGCACATACCTAGGCAGTGCATCAGGAGCTGCCCCAAATTATGTCTATGGCTGGACCACCATCATCTGCATCCTGTCCTATGCCAAGAGCCCACACCAGTGCTGCCTGCCCTGCGGTATGGCCCCACATTAGGGTGAGAGTGGCAGAGGCCAAAGGGAGAACCCAGGAGTCAGGGACAAAGGCAGATCAGACCCAAAGCTACATTTGAGCAGGGCCAGTACGGGTGCATACACAGGCAGTGAATCAAGCAGTCCCAATCTCTGTCTGTTGATGGACCATCACAGCACGTGCCCAGACCCACACTGAGTGCACACAGCAGGCCCTCTTGCCAGAGCACTTCTTCCCTCTGGGGTGAGGGTCCTGGTGCTGGGAGGTAGGAGAGCTTGAACCTGACCCGCAGGGCTTCTGCTCCAGCAGCTTGGGACCTGCCCTCACCCCAGATAGGGTGATGACAGCCTCTGAGAAGAGGAGAAGCCACAACTCACATCTGGCTCTGGCCCTAGCCCCTCCATCTTCAGGAGAAGCCACAACTCACATCTGGCTCTGGCCCTAGCCCCTCCATCTTCAGGAGAAGTCACAACTCACATCTGGCTCTGGCCCTAGCCCCTCCATCTTCAGCCTCATCTCCTACCAGCATGATAGCTGCCAGCACACCCTGAGGAAAGACCTGACTTGTGTCCATGTCAGATTCAGCTCTCCCATCAAAGTCACTGTTCTCACATAGACTCTATGGGGATGCTCCCACACAAGGACACCACTTCAAGACTGCAATAGGTAACTATTTCAGCTAATTTCACAGAGACAGTGAAAGTTAAGCAAAATGAGAAGACAGGGGAATTTGTTTCAATTGAAAGAGCAAGAGAAAACCACTTAAAAACAACTAATGAAACAGAAATAACTTACCAAATCAAGAGTTCAAAGCATTATTAATAAGAATGCTAACTAAATTAGAGAAAAAATTATATGAACACGTGTCCTAGCCACAACAATAAAATAAAGAAAAATAAAAGGCATCCATATTGGAAGAGAATAAGTAAAACTGGCACTATTTGCACATGGTAAGATACTATACATAGAAAACCCTAAAATCTTCACCAAAAAACTGTTAGAACTAATAAATGAATTCATTAAAGTTGCAGGATGTATTAATATACATATTACCCAGCTATAAAAAAGACTATTACTCAGCCATAAGAAAGAATGACATTCTGCCATTTGCAACAATGTGGATGGACCTAGGGAATATTATGCTTAGTGAAGTATGACAGAGAATGGCAAATAAACAGTATGTTATCATATACATATACGTGGAATCTAAAAATTAAAACAAATTAATATAACAACTTATTCTGGCAAACTTGGTGACAGCTACATGCAATCTACAGAAATAGCAATAATAGGCAGACTGATTCTAGCATGTGATTGGGGACATTATAATTGGCTTGATAGCCGATTAGCCTGATCTGGCCCATCCAGAGATTCTGAGAGCTATTTAATATCAATAAGTTCCCCTTCAGCTTAAGATAGTCAATTTCTATAGTTATCAGTTAAAAAGCCTGATTAACACCACCCTTCCAAAATAGTGCCCTTCCGTTTATTCTTTATTTTTTCCATTTACTTTTTTTTTCATGGAAAAGAATTTTATTTTAAATATAGCAGTGTGTACATGTCAATCCCAAACTCACAGTCTATCCCTTCCCCCTACCCTTCCGCCCTTGGTAACTGTAAGTCTGTTCTCTAAGTCTGTCTCTGTTTTGTAAATAAGTTCATTTGTGTCATTTTTTTTTGATTCCTCATACAAGCGATATCATATGTGCCTTTCTCTGTTTGACTGACTTCACTTAGTATGATAATCTCCAGGTCCATCCATGTTGCTGCAAATGGCATTATTTCATTCTTTTTAATGGCTGAGAACTATTCCATTGTATATATATACCACATCTTCTTTACTCATTCATCTGTTGATGGACATTTAGGTTGCTTCCATGTCTTGGCAATTGTAAATAATGCTGCAATGAACATTGGGGTGCATATATCCTTTTGCCATGTTTTTCTCCAGATATTAGGTATATATCTGGAGAAAATCCATCTACTCTTTTAAATAACTAATGTTTTTGAAAACTTGCTACATACTTGCCATGGTGCTAAGCATTTGGATTCCATTACTTCAATTAATTTCTTTGACTTAGGTGCAAAATTACTCTTAACTTCTCACTATATGGCCTCTCCAAGACCTATGCATGATTGACATGTATGTGCTTATGGCGTCTATGATGGTGGTTTGCACTGAGTAGGCACTCAACAGATATTAATGATGTACTAAAATTTTTCATAGAGATTTTGTCTTAATCTTCGCAGGATGCCATAATGATACCATAACTGAATTTTATTTTCTCACATTTCTGGAGGCTGGAAGTCTGAGATCAGAGTGCCATTATGGTTGGGTTCTGATGTGAGCTCTTCTCCTTCCTTGCAGGTGGCTGCCTTGTTGTATTTTCACAATGCAGAGAGAGAAAGCAAGTACTCTTTGATGTCTCTTCTTATAAGGGCACCAATCCCATAAGACCAGGGCCCCACCCTCATCACTGAGTTACCTCCCAAAGACCCCACCTCCAGATACCATCACATTGGAGGGTAGGACTTCAATGTATTAATTTTGAGTGGACACAAACATTCAGTCCATAGAACTTTGAATAAATGGAAATTTTATGGTTTTTACCTTTGGGTAGAGGCAGTAGAAAGTTAACCTATGAGCTGAGACAGAAAATGGAATCCAATGGAAGGAACCTTCTGTTTGGAGAGGTGGTTTGGGAAAATGTGAAGACAATAATACAGTTACTTTGATGAAATAGCTGTAAAAGCTTGCAGATTAGTGGACCTACAAAAGAAAAACAAATGATCTCAATCTTATTTCTATTGCTCAAATTAATGAAGTAAACTTTGTTATGAAAAGATTACCTGCAGAAATAATGCTATTATTTTTCATACCTCTCATTGTGAGTCTCCATTTATTTGGGGTTTGCTCACTAGAAGCTCCTTTAGAAGGATCTGCAGGTATATTAAGGGAAGCTTTTGAAACTTCCTTAGGGAGTATAAGAGGAAATAGAGGAAGAGTTAAACATCCATCCCTGTGCAACTTTTGCTGTTCATCCTATTTGCTTCTCCTGTGGCTTTTGGCTCTCTCTTCTACTTGAAGACTTGGATTAGATAATATCCTCTGACCTATTATTTAAATTCATTATTTAGTCTTATTCCCACCCCTGGCTTCAATCTAAGGAGCTAGAGAAGGACAATGAATAGAAATTGGGATTTGTTAACACCCGTGGCTCTGCATTAATGAGGCAAGATTCTGGAGCTTTGAAACATCACTGGCTCAGGAGGGGAGAACAGCAGTATCTGCTCACTGAGTGTGTTCTGGCCGCAGCTCAGCCAAGTCACAGTGTAGTTCTTCCAGCTACCCCATGACGTGGATCACAGTGCAAGCTGTCAGAGGAACAGGCATTTCATAGACTTAAGCTGGAAAAAGTTTGAGCATTCCCTATTGTGGTGACGAGAATGGGGCTTACGGCAAACTTCATTTCAAATCCCAGCTAAGCCCCTAACGAATTGTGAACAATTCATTCACGGCCCTATGGCCCAGGTTTTCTTTAATAAATGGAATAATTCTTCCCTTCCTTATAGGGATGTTGTGAAGATTAGATGTGATAATGCACTATGGAACATACTGTGAAATAGGTGCTTAAAACATATGATTTGAGTGGATTAATGAGTGGACCTGTGTAGTGTGTTTAGTATACTACCTTGTACTTTTGCTCAACAAATGGGAGCATTTGCAGGCCAGAGCTGGGGAAGGATCCCATCTCCTAGCCGTATCTTTGTGGTTAACATCCTCAAATGGAGGAAAAATTCATTCATCTGCTTCCTCAGATTCCAGCATGCCCAGTGAAGCCCCTAAGTGTTGTAAGAGACAGCACGTGGCCAAGCTCCCTTCTCTTTCCTATATTCCATGTCACCAGAGTAGTAGGCGGCGGGCTGCTCTCTCCATGTCTCTGTTCTGTGTGTCAGGAAAAACAAAGGTATATTGGCTCTGAAGCAGATCTAGGATGCTTCTTTTTAGTTTGTTTCTTCTGTGCAACTGGAATAAGGTAGGATATGGATTTCAGCTAGTGCGTGAGGAGGAGGCCTCTGGGCCCCTATCCTAGGCCACATGTTCCTCTCCAGCTTTCCTTAGATTCTTAGGTACTGGATATATCTGGAATATTGTGAACCCTCCTTCTCTTGCCATTAAGTTGAATTGCAACCACTATACTTAACTAAAAATATTAGCTTGGATCATATAAAACTGCTGATAATCAAATATTTTTGATCAACAAAAGCAGTGATTTCATGAAGTTTAATAAAAATAAATAAAATGAGTTACCTCAAACAAACTCCTAAAGCATGATGCATATTTACTGAACAGATTTTTTTCAGAAGACGGAGGGGGGTAATTTTCAGAGCAACATTCCCTGATAAACCCTTTTAGACCCCTCCCCCAATCCCATTCTCTAAGGCTGTTCTCACATCTCTCACCCCCTTCATCTCTTTCTTTCTCTGCCTCTCTCTACCATCACTTTTCGAGGCCCCCCAACCTCCATCTTTTAACCCTTATCTTCCTCCCATCCTGGGATTAGGCAATTTTTTTCTCAGGTAGAACAATTTGGCCTTTTTAGCTTCCTAATTTCTCCTCCTCATCTCTCACCCCACTCAACACAATAAAATCCAATAATTACAAAAACAAAGAATTCTCTCTCTCCACCAAAGAGGAGGGTGATAGGATTATAAACACTTATAATTTAATATATCTCCCTGACACATAAGAAGATTTCAGATGGAATTATAAGCATCTTCCTATTTGTAAGAAACATATTTAGCTAGAGGGGAAACAACAAACCTTTTTATTTTCAAAGTGTGAAAATTGCTGCCTCTCTGTTGCACTTTGTGTGATGAAACTTTATTAGCACAGTGAGAGAAGATGGCTGTGGGGCTCCTGAAAAATGACAAACTGTCATTTTTTATGTGTAACGATTGTGGGTAATTAAAAATCTAACAATTTTAGAAAGAAAACTATATTTGCACATGGAAATGTGTACAACACACCCACCCATATGTATGCATATATTCACATTACCTCATTGTTACAGGCTGAATTGTGCATCTCCCCACCCCTCCATCCCATTCCAATTCATATGTTGAAGGCCTGACTCTCAATATGACTCTATTTGGAGATAAGGAGATAATAAAGGTTAAGTGAGGTCACAACGGTGGGGCCTTAATCTGACAGGACTGGTGTCCTTATAAGAAGAGGAAGAAACACTGGGATGAGGGCACACAGAAAAAGGCCATCTGTAAGCCAAGAAGGGATCTCTTGCCAGAAACCAACCCTGATGGCATCTTGATATTGGACTTCTAGCCTCTAGCACTGTGAGAAAATGAATTTCTGTTGCTTAAGCTACCCAGCCTTTAGAATTTTGTTATGGCAGCCCTAGCAGACTAATGCACTCGCAAGTCCCAAAACATCAATGGTGACCACACATATTCTAGATTTGCATGTATGGCAGCAGGGAAGACTGGGGGTCTATCAATTAAAGCCTCCAGCAACATGGGAAAATCATTGTACCTGTCTCATTTTAGGAGCCTGTGGTCAAAAACATAGTCTCTTAAGTCAGGTTTTACAGATAACATGATGCTCGTGCTTGAGACTCTTGAAATACTGCTGTGTGGGAGCAGGAGAGGTGAGAGGTGGCTGTAACATTTCAACTAGTGCTTTTAAGGTGAACTGTGTTGCAGCCTGGAAGGTTGTTCTGGACTTTAAAACTATCCTTATACCTGTCCTGCCCTACCCACTGGATTTATTCGGAGTACCCATGATTCCTCCTCCAGCCCCTATTTGGTAGAATCCTTGCCACTAAATGACTTTGACTCTGGGTCTCTTCTCAGCTCTTGAAGCTTTCCCTCCTTCTACCTGGCCATCTACGTTCAGCTTTGTCCCCTTTCTACTGGCCTGGCCTCTCGGCCAGGTCTGCACGTTTGCATGCTGTTCTCCAGGCAACCCCCTGGATTCCACTCTGCTTTGCCCCTCTGCAGCTGGTATGATGTGTGATCTGGAGGCAAAGCTTTGGGTCCAGTGAATTCTTGGGATATCAGAAGTCCCAAAGGAGTAAAAGGATTCCAGGATCAGACATTCTGTATAAGGTCATCACCCACTTTCTCTGTGGTCTGGGGTAAGGGAGAGGAATCTGTTAATTAACACTAAGCAGGGGGGCTCAAAGAAAAAAGTAGGAGTTCCCAGGATGTCAGTTTCAAGTACAGAAATTTGCCTACCATCTTTCTCTTGAGGCACTGCCCTATTGGTCCTCCAAGGCATATTGTCATTTCAAGCACAAGATCCAACTAACCTCTTCTACTCTCTTCCCTTTCTGCCCACTTCTTGATCTGGGTGAGATTTAACATCAGGAGAACTGAGGACTCAGAAAGGCATCACTTCTTGATGACTTTTTGGGCTGGTCTTATGGTCTAAGCAACTATTTACTCATTCAACAAATATTTGTTGAGCATCCACAATGCACCAGACATTGTTTTATTTAGGCACTTAATTTATATCACACTGAGGTATAGAAAGTTGTTTATCAGAGAAAGGAAGTTCCCTGGGTAACCTGGGGAAGGAGGTGATTTGCAACTTAAAATTGAGTGGTCAGGGAATTCCCTGGCAGTCCAGTGGTTACATCGCAGCGCTGTCACTGCTGTGGCCGGGGTTTAATCCCTGGTCAGGGAACTAAGATCCTGCAAGCCATGCAGAGCAGCCAAAAAAAAAAAAAAATTGGGCTTCCCTTGTGGCGCAGTGGTTGAGAGTCCGCCTGCCGATGCAGGGGACACGGGTTCGTGCCCTGGTCTGGGAAGATCCCACATGCCGTGGAGTGGCTGGGCCCATGAGCCATGGCCGCTGAGCCTGCGCCTCCGGAGCCTGTGCTCTGCAACGGGAGAGGCCACAACAGTGAGAGGCCCGCGTACGGCAAAAAAAAAAAATTGAATGGTCAAGGTGGGTCTCTTTTGAAGGTGGCCTTTGGGCAAAAGTTTGAAGGAAAGAAAGGAGTTAGTTGACCACATGTGTATCTTGAGGAAGAGCAATTCTGGGCAGAGGAAACATTAGTGCAAATGTTGAGGCAGGAGTATGTCTGGTGTGTGAAAGACCACCAATAAGACTACTGTAGCTGGAGTGAAGTGAACAAAGTAGATAGTAGGAGGAGAAGAGAACAGAGGAGCGAGAGGGTAGCAGGGAGGGCGGTGAGCCAGATCGTGAAAGGCTGTGCATGTACACCATCATTACATATGGGAGAGATTGACCTTTGTTTTCATGCAGCCTCCTCCAAATTCTTTCTCTTAATGTGTGGTTCCTGAACCAGTGCATTGGAATCACCTGAGAGCTATTTAGAAATGCAGAATCTCCAGCCCCATCCTGGCCCTAGAAATCAGATAATGAATTTTAACTAGATTCTCTGGTGGTTGATACTTATATTAACATTTGAGAAACTTCAGTAGAAGTCTCTTCTATCATTGTAGTAACAACAATCATATCTACACTTTAAAAGTTTGTAAAGGTGCCACTTTGGGAGGATATGCTCCGGGGACCCATCCATATACTCCTGCCCTGGCTACCCCACAGTTTATAGGGTATAGTTTGCACATCGGTGGTGGAGACTTGTATTCCTTCTTCCTTGATGTGGATTTGTGGCAGGGAGGCGTGCCCCCCAGCCAGGGAAAGTATTTTCTGATCTTCTTTGCACCTAGATGTAACCTATTTACTTGTTCTCAACAATGAAGTGAGAGTGGAAATGATGTGTGCTACTCTCCAGCCAAGGATTTTAAGATGATAATAGGGGATTCTCTACTCTTTTTCTCCATCCATCAGAACTATGCAGAGAACTCTGAGGCCATAGTTGGATGGAAGAGATTCAGGATGGAAGATGTCTGGCTGCCTCAGCCACCATGTGAGAAGAAGCTGGTCACTGCTACACTGAGCTGTTATGTGAGTGAAGAATAAATGTTTATTATGTTAGGTCACTGAAATTTAAAAGTTTGTTTGTTAGAGTGGCTAGAATGATCCTAACTTAAAGATTCTGCAGCTTTAGGGTACATCAGAATCATCTGGAGGGCTGAATAAAGCACTCATTGTTTGACTCCAGAGTTTCAGATTCTGTAGGTCTGGGGTGGGGCCCCCAAATTTTCACTCCTAACAAACTTCCTAGTTGATGCTGATGTTGCTGGTGTGAAACACTTTGGTTTTTCAAATGTGAACTTTCTAATGAAATAGGGGACATTGAAAAGAGCGTAGGATTTAGAATCAGAAGACTTTGCTGTGTCACTTCTTAGCAAGTCCGTTAGCCCTGTAATGATGGATACCTTTGTTTCTGTGTGCAGTTAAGCTTGGGGGTTAAGGGCCCATTCTGCAGGCAGACTGGGCTAAACTCTTGGTTCTTTCATTTACTAGCTGCGTCATCTGAGTAAAAAACAATTATTGATTATTACTGCTCTGGCTAATAGCCATGGGAGTGTGGGAAAGCTCATGACCTCAAAGGATATATCACCAAATACAATATGTGAAATTAAAAGTAAACCAACTTAGCCCTACCGGGGACCATTTAGTGCTGCTGTATCGGTTGATTTTACCTAATGTCACACTGTACCATATTCAGTTCAAAAATGGATATAGAAGGGAGAACTGAAATTCATTAAGCTTAATTTTGAAGGGATGATTTAACTGATACTGGTATCCCTGATTTTCTAATTTTCCCACCTTTCATTCTGCTCTTCCAGTCCCTGAAAAGGAGCAAGCAGTTGATTTATGACCCTCGTAGAGCTCTTAGCCCAGGTAGTCTTGTTTGCATTTGTGGGAATACTACTGAGCTTTGGGTGTCCTTGGGTCCTCTGCCTCTCACAGAAGGTGAAGGACATCCAACTCTTTTCCTGACTCCGCCTTTAAAAAACCGCCCCAAAATTTCACTGTCACTTAAGTGTTATAATGTAAGTTTAAGGGAATTTGCCTGTCTCTGTTGGAGTATTCTGGGCTAGGCTGAAATGAATTAACTTCTTCACTTAGGAAAACTTGCTTCACTTTTGGAAGGAGTTACTGTAGGTCTTTCCAAATTGGACTTAGACCTTTTACGGTGCCTCATATAAATTAAGCCTTGGAATTCTTCAGAGAAAATTGTGATTTGATAGCTCCTCTCATCCAAAGTACTATTATTAAATTACCACCCTGGATTGCTTCACTGACAGCTCTACTTCTTAAAATAGAGATCAGCTATATCCTTAGACACTAGCCTCAAAAAGCTGAATCTCAAATTCTAGTTTCCAAATGGTCGCTGGTTTCTAACTACTACTTTTCTGTTATACTTTCTAAGTTCACTTGATTTAGAAGACATGGCATGTTTCTTCTCCAAATATCTTTTGTGCTCAGTACCTACACATAATGAGTACCATTTTCATTTGCCTCTCTGTTGCTAATTGGGCTCCCTTTTCTTTCCTAGGTGTTTTACATCTCTAAATCTCACTTGCAGCCATTTTGATGTCAGGGCAGGTTTGTAATGGGCTTGCTTTGACAATGCAAATGCCCTCAGGTATAACCTGGATGGGTCCCACCTTGGGAAATGCAAAAAGGCTAGATATCTTCCTTCCCCTCCCGCTTTCCTTGTTCCCTCCCTCCCATGTTCAATCATTTATTTACCACCTACTCTATGCCAGGCTCTGCTAATTCTTGAGTGAACAAGGTGGACAAAATTATGAACCTTATATTCTAGGGGAATATAGGAGACAATAAAAAATTGAGCAGAGAAAAATGTTCAAATAGCATTAAATGTTCTGAAGAAGATAAAGCAGGGTGCAGTGACAGCCATGTACTGGTCTAGAGTGTTCTGGGTGATAGAGAATGGTTAAGGAAGTCTTACTTGAAAAGGTGGTATCTAAGCTGACCAGTGGTTGATAAGTGAGTCACAGGAAGATCTGAGTAAAATGTGTTCCAGGCAGAAAGAAAGGTACGTGTGAAGGGTATGAGTTGGGAGCCATTTTAATGTACCTGGAGAACAACAAGGAGATCATTGTGGTTGGAATCTAGTCAACAAGCAGTGGGAGAGGCATTGTCTGATGAGATTGAATCTGGCAGAGGTCAGATCACAGGACCTTAATTAGTGAATTCCTTTAAATCACAATTTCAGTTAAAATCTTGGTTGTTAAAAGGACTGAATTTTTTCATTATTTTTATTTGTGCAACCTGCTTAATTAGCTGTTTCATTTCCTAAATGGTGCTCTGTCTTAATTAGTGAGTGTTTTGAGAGAAAAAGCCTGCTTTAAATTCTGGTACCAGCATTCTTAAGTACTCCTGTTTCCCTCTCCTTTCTGTTTTGGGGACCGGGGGGAGGACAACCCATTCAACCCAGCAGGTTGAATGATGCTGCCTTGGACAGCCACTCAAAGCTATCTTGGTTGCAGTGATGGAGATTGGTTGAAGGAAGCTGACAGGGCCATTCTAGGAATAGCAAATGCGTAAAGATTTCCTGAGGAGAAATTTCTAGTTGTCAAATGCAAAGAATTTTTAATTTTTTTGTGATTCTAGCAAATGTTTCCATTGAAAATGAAACACTTATTTTCCAAATTGACTCAAGTTAATTTGAAAATAAAATGTGAACTTTCTAATGAAATAGGGGACATTGAAAAGAGCATAGGATTTAGAATCAGAAGACTTTGCTGTGTCACTTCTTAGCAAGTCCTTTAGCTCTGTAATGATGGGTACCTTTGTTTCTGTGTGCAGTTAAGCTTGGGGGTTACGGGCCTGTTCTGCAGGCAGACTGGGCTAAACTCTTGGTTCTTTCATTTACTAGCTGTGTCATCTGAGTAAAGAAACAAAACCTCTCAGTGACCCTGGTTTCTTACCTATAAAATGGTGAGATGTTATTGAAAGGATTAAATTATGCAATTCAAGAAATGCATAGGGTACAATATCTAGCTCACGGTAAATGTTATTATTGCCATTATTGATCCTTTATGTACTATACTAAGCACTTAATTTTAATTATTCTCTAACTAAAAATTTACCAGAGTAATTAATTGACATAGTTTAAAAAGTCAAAATACAATAGGACATTTGACAACAACAAAAATCTCTTGCTCCCAACCCACGGCACTCCATTCCACTTCTTAGAAGCAACTCCTTTCAATATTTTAAGTTGTTTCTTCTGATTTTTATTACCATATATCTAAATGTTGTAATTTTTTTTATTTGTATATTTAATTATTATCTGTAGACTTTTACATTGGTGAGTCTACTTTCCCGCCTGTCCTCTCTTCCCCCAGCACTTCCTCTCCATCCAATATGGGTATATCCCAACATAGTTATATCAATATCATTACTATACAGAGACCATTTCCTGCTCAAATAATGTATTCTGATTACGCCTTTTTTTTCCAAACAACTTTATTTTTTTTCCCCTGAAGCTGTTAAGTGTCTTTTTCTCTTTGGCGCATCTCTTTCTCTACATTGATGTGCTTAGTTTTCTATTTCCATAACTATCATTAATTTTCCACAAATTCCTTATTAGAATTGTAAAACCCCATGGAATTATGTTTCCTATAAGATCAAACAAACGAGCTGATCTATCAGGTTTTGTTTTTTCTTTGGAGTATACTTCTGGAATTTTCTGTACTCTTTAACACTAGACTAGTTGTTAGCTTGACCTGGTACACATGCAATCTCTGAGGACCTCCATTTTTTGGTTTCCTGGGTTCAGTGTCTTCCTTTTTGGTTTGATTAAGCATTTCCTGCTGTAACTTCCTGAGAAAGTGTACATGGGATGCAGTTAGAGATGTTGACCATCCAAAAATGTCTTTGTTCGATCCTCACACATTGTTGATCTCCTGGTCAGGTAGAAATTGGAAATAATTATTCTCAGAATATTTAATATATTTATTACATGTTTCATAATACAAACATACATGCTTAAGCTCACATACCCATGCATATACTTTTACGTCAATGTATCAATGTGATGAAACCACATGTGCTTTTTGCTGTGTGAGCTTTTTGTTTGATCTCTTCCCTTTTGCTTGGGTATCTGGCTCATTCACCTACTAATTTTGGAGTTGTTTGTTTGTTTGTTTTTGTTTTCCCATTGTCTTCTAACTCCGATGTTGCTCTTGTGGAGCCATACTGACACATTTAAAACATTCTACTTCCTTGTATATAGTCTGTGATTTATACTCTGAATCTTTTAGAATCTTCTTTTGATCCCTGGTGTTCTGAAATTCATTGACAGTGTGGCTTGGTATGGTTTTTGTTTTGTGTCAATTTATATGCCAAGCACTTGGTGAGCCCCTTTAATCTGGAAATGTTAATGCATGTTCTCTAATTCTAGGAATATTTCCTGTAACTGTTCTTTGATAATTTCCTCCCATCTATTTTCTAAATTTTTCCAGTTTTTTTCTTCCTGAAGCTCCTATAAACTAGTAGTGGGACATCTTAGGTTTTGTTGTTATTTATTTATTTATTTTAACTCTCCCTAACTTTCTATTTTTTTTTCTCCCCACCCCCTTTTGGGAGAAATCCTTAAATTTATCATTCGATCTTTCCATTGAATTTTAGTATTTTCTTATTCTCTATTCAATAAAAGCATTCCTTTTTATATGGAATTAATGGCTTTTTACTTCTCTGAGGCTACTAAAATATTTTTATGTTTTCTTTATTGTCCATTCTTTTTACAATTGCTGTTTTCTTTTTTTTTCCTTGTCTTTATCTTTCATATTGGAGGTTTCACTCAAATAGCTGTCAACCTTGGTTCTACTTTTTCGTTTAAGAGTAAGTTACTGTAAGGTTTAAAAGATTGTGACTACCCAATGTTGGTAAGGATATGGGGGAACAGGAAATTTCTTGGACTATTTTGGGGAAGGTAAATTGGTACAAAATAACTAGGAAAAAGTAGCTTCCATATAAAGTTGAAAATATGGACACCTATGATGCAGTGCTTTCACCTTTAGGTAAAAACCCAAAAGATATGCTTGTACATGTGCATAAAGAGATACATGCAAGAATGTCCAAAAGCATCAGTATTCATAATACATAGAAAATAGAAAAATATGAAATGTATATCAATAGTAGAACTGATAAAAATGTGTTCTTATAATGGAATGTTATACAGCATTGAAAAAATTGTACTATAGTTATCTACAATGACATGAAAAATGGACTATAGTTAACTAACAAGATGGATAACAGACTGTAGCTGTCTGCAACAAAAAGAATAAATCTTACAAATATAATGTTGAAAACAATATATGATGGCAGTAGAGTAGATATATTGTGGTATTGTCATCCAAGAATATTATACAGCAGTATAAAACAAACTCTAGATGCTTCCAAACTCGTAAGTCAACCTCCTAAGCATAATGTTGGGGAAAAGAGGCCAGACAAAAAAGAATATGTGTTAAATATGTCCATTTAGGTAAGGTTCCAAAACAGGCAAAACTAAACTGTGATGTTAGAATACAGAATAGTAGTTATCTTTGAGAGGCAGCAGGAATTGTCCTTGGCCATGGAGGGTGGAGGGTGGTGGTTTGAGTTGCTGGAAGTGTTTTATTTCTTGACTTGTCTAGTGGCTACGTAGGTGTTCACTATGTGATATTTTATTGAGTATATTAACTTATGTTTTAGGCACAGTTCTGTATGTGTGTTGTATTTACAATAAAAATCATTTTTAAAAGAATGAAGAGCTAAAAAAGACAGAAATTCCATGGCCATGGTCAAAGCTGGACAACTTGTAGCCTTCAGTGAAGATCTAATCGGCACGGATATAGAAGTTTCCTAAGGGGACCCTACATTTTAATATTTATTAACCTTTTTTCCCCTTCTTGGATCTATTCAGCTATTCCAGAGAACAGTGTAACAATTACATGCCTGAGGCAGTATTTGCCTGGCTGCCAGCATTCCTAAAGCAAATATAGAAAAGAGGTGGGGGTCCTGTCATTTGGTTGCCAATTTTAACTCAATCTGACTATTTTCAGTAACGTGTCTCCCCTCCCCCAATCCTCCCTGTGTTTAGAATGTTCATGGTTCATTTTCTCCAACAAATAAGTCCTGTTTGTGCACCAGAGAATGCCTGGGAATATAACTACTTCTAATATATATTTTCAAATAAATATCTTGTTTCAACAGTTTGCTTCTTGTCCCTCTTTTGGAGAATGAGTTACCACCATTTCCAGAGCTTTCCTGGTATTCAGTGTTTGAAATGCCTCATTTCTTGTTTGTATCCATTTCCCCACCCCAGACCCCATGTGCATTTGACATTCAGATTTCTTAGATCTTCTATTCTTCTGTCCATAGTTTCATCTTCTAAAGCTCTGCTGTTTTTTTTCCATTTTTTCATTGTGGTTTGAATTTATGAGTTGAATAGTGTCTTCCTAAAATTCATATGTTGAAGTTGCAACCCAGTACCTCAGAATGTGACCTTATTTGGAGATAAGGTCTTTACAGAGGTAATCAATTTTAAATGAGGTCATTAGGGTGGGCCCTAATCCAATATGATTAGTGTCCTCATAAAAAGGAGAAATTTGGACACAGACACACACATAGAGGGAATGCAATGTGAAGAGACATAGGGAGAGGACAGCCATCTACAAACCAAGGAGAGAAGGCTAGAACAGATCTTTCACTCACAGTCCTCAAGAGTAACTATCCTGATGACATCTTAATTTCGGGCTTCTAGCCTCCAGAACTGTGAGACAATATATTTCTGCTGTTTAAGCCCGAGTACTTTGTCTGGCACCCATAGCAAAGCTAATACAATGATGAATTATTTGTCATCATTATAGTAGCATTTAATTTTTCAAAAAATTTTTAACATATTTATTGGAGTATAGTTGCTTTACAATGGTGTGTTAGTTTCTGCTGTATAACAAAGTGAATCAGCTATACATAAACTTATATCCCCACGCGGCGAGCCGCTTCTGACCAGCAGAATGACGAATCACCACACGCTAGATTCTTCTCGCATCACACTTTATTGGAGTACAGCTTGGTTTCGGGCGGATGGAAGGAAGACCCCGTACGCTCGAGCCTGTCTGCTTATATAAGGGCTTAAGGACTCGTGTAAGTCCCTGATTCGTCCGTATGGTTATCGCATTTCGCAAGCCGGACTTTGGATAGGCCACTGCTTCAAAACCTGATTAGCATATTAGGTGCATACGCCCTAGCGGCATACTTAGTGCATGCGTAATGGCTATCCGGCCGCGCCCTACATCTCCCCCTTTTTTCTTTTCGACCATTGCAGCGGACATTGACCTGTACCAGTGCTCATACCGGGGTATGTACACGGTGTACCGGTAGTTTCCGCTTGCATTCGCAGACACCCTCCTGCGTGCAATGCTCGCAATCGAACTGCAGGGTGCAAGGGCTGTCTTCACGTGGCATGGGCTCCTCATGGAGGTGCAATGGTAACGAGACCTCTCCGTGCAGAGGCAGCCCCTAGGGCCGATCCCCTATAGAGGTGCAATGGCGGCAAGGCCCCTCTGTGCAAGGGCGATCATATGTTTTTTAGGGTGGAGAGCCAGGCTGTGGGGGACTCGCCTTCACTGATGGCCACAAGCGCCTGAGTGAGCATTATCCTATCTCGCCGGGTTCGAATGCGAATACGACAGACCAACCAGAGACACAACACTATCCCAAACAAACAGCAGGCTGCGAACAGTCCCACACCCACCCATTCCTTAAAAAAGGAAAATGCTCTAGCTAGCCATGCGGTAAATTCTCCAAGAGTCACTGGATCCACTCTGGTTGCATTCAGCTGCAGGATATTCAACTTCTGCTTAAATATCATCTTCTCCGCCTCGCGGGACCAATTTCCCTTTAGGAATTCTCCAATCTGCTTGCTCTTATTCAGAGCATCCAATCTGTGCTTAGTGGCCTAGCACAAGCCGTATTCATCTCACAGCTAGTGGAATACAATACTGGGAGAATGGTACTTTGAGAATGAACGGGGATGGGGACTGGCCAGGTTCGGCTAATTCCCCAAAACGTCTTGATCTCCACCTTGAGCAGGGGGAAGCTCATCAACAGTATCCAGCCCAGTGTCACTCCTTGAGCGCTCCACATCGTTCTTGGGATTATCTTCCACGACTCTTGTTAACCTTGTCGGGACCCAAATCGGATCTTGATCCTGAGACCAGACTTCTCTGGGTATGAATGTACACTTTGGCGGTTCCCGAACCGCAGCGCCAGGGGGGGCGCTAGCAATAAAAGCGGAAGTCTGAGTACATGTTAAAGCTTTTGATTTAGCAGAAGCACAAAATGGCGGACGAGCACCCGCAGAGGCACAAAATGGCGGACGAGCACATGGGGAACTGCCATATCGTCCTCTTTCATATTCGGCAGCTGCTTCTTCCAGATCCGCCTCCTCCTTGGGATTCAACTCATCTTGAGACAAATAAAGCGCTTTAAATTCATCTAAAAGTGGATACAATCCTGGCGTTGCATCCGATTTTTCTATTTGTTTTTCTCTCCTTTTCCTAGGATTCTTAGGCCTATCTACCGTAGTCCCTATATTTTCACTTTCTGACGCACTATCTTGATGTATGCTAAGAGCTTTACGGCCCATCTGTACAATATCTTCGCATTTCCCTTCTCTTAAGCACGAATGTATCATTCTCCATAACGGAAACGTGCCTCGAGAGAGCTCCCCCATTTTGTGACGATCAGCCAAGTCCTTCCCCAGTTTTTCCCAAGATGGAACAGTCAGGCTTCCAGACACCGCAAACCATGGGGCGGCACCATCAATATCCTGCAACAGTTTACTAATAGTTTTATGTGAAATCTTAAGTCCTCGATCGTTCAGAAGGACTTGGATGGGCTCATGGAATCCAACGGTTGGTTCCGCGGATGAACTATTCCCCATAGTTCACTCTCATATATGAACAACTTGCTAAAGCGGGAAGATCTCTGACCTATCTAATGGCCAGGGGAGACACACTCGGTCGGGCTGATGGCACCGTAGCCACACGCAGACAAAAAGTGCGACAGCTACGAAGAGAACAAAAGCGAAAATAAAAATCTCGGGCTCTATTGCAGCAAAAACATACCTAAACTGGACTACTTAACGGCGGTTCACTCCGTGTGTCAAGTTCTGAATCGGTCCTCCATGCAGGGCGCGCAGGTTCCCGGGTTTTGGCACCACTTGCGGCGAGCCGCTTCTGACCAGCAGAATGACGAATCACCACACGCTAGATTCTTCTCGCATCACACTTTATTGGAGTACAGCTTGGTTTCGGGCGGATGGAAGGAAGACCCCGTACGCTCGAGCCTGTCTGCTTATATAAGGGCTTAAGGACTCGTGTAAGTCCCTGATTCATCCGTATGGTTATCGCATTTCGCAAGCCGGACTTTGGATAGGCCACTGCTTCAAAACCTGATTAGCATATTAGGTGCATACGCCCTAGCGGCATACTTAGTGCATGCGTAATGGCTATCCGGCCGCGCCCTACATCCCCATATCTCCTCCCTCTTGCATCTCCCACCCCTCTAGGTGGGCACAAAGCACCAAGCTGATCTCCCTGTGCTATGTGGCTGCTTCCCACTAGCTATCTATTTTACATTTGGTAGTGTATATATGTCCATGCCACTCTCTCACTTCATCCCAGCTTAACCTTCCACCTCTCTGTGTCATCAAGTCCATTCTCTACATGTGTGTCTTTATTCCTGTGCTGCCCCTAGGTTCATCAGAACCTTTTTTTTTTTAGATTCCATATATATGTGTTAGCATGTGGTATTTGTTTTTCTCTTTCTGACTTACTTCACTCTACATGACAGTCTCTAGGTCCATCCACCTCACTCAAATAACTCAATTTCGTTTCTTTTTATGGCTGAGTAATATTTCATTGTATATATGTGCCACATCTTTATCCATTCATCTGTCGATGGACCCTTAGGTTGCTTCCATGTCCTGGCTATTGTAAATAGAGCTGCAAAGAACATTGTGATACATGACTCTTAGAATTATGGTTTTCTCAGGGTATATGCCCAGTAGTGGGATTGCTGGGTCATATGGTAGTTCTATTTGTAGTTTTTTAAGGAACCTCCATACTGTTCTCCACAGTGGCTGTATCAATTTACATTCCCACCAACAGTGCAAGAGGGTTCCCTTTTCTCCACGCCCTCTCCAGCATTTATTGTTTCTAGATTTTTTGATGATGGGCGTTCTGACTGGTGTGAGGTGATACCTCATTGTAGTTTTGATTTGCATTTCTCTAATGATTAATGATGTTGAGCATTCTTTCATGCGTTTGTTGGCAATCTGTATATCTTCATTGGAGAAATGTCTATTTAGGTCTTCTGCCCATTTTTGGATTGGGTTGTTTGTTTTTTTGTTATTGAGCTGCTTGTAAATTTTGCAGATTAATCCTTTGTCAGTTGCTTCATTTGGAAATATTTTCTCCCATTCTGAGGGTTGTCTTTTCATCTTGTTTATGGTTTCCTTTGCTGTGCAAATGCTTTTAAGTTTCATTAGGTCCCATTTGTTTATTTTTGTTTTTATTTCCATTTCTCTAGGAGGTGGGTCAAAAAGGATCTTGCTGTGATTTATGTCATAGAGCGTTCTCCCTGTGTTTTCCTCTAAGAATTTTATAGTGTTTGGCCTTATTTACATTTAGGTCTTAAATCCATTTTGAGTTTATTTTTGTGTATGGTATTAGGTATGGTTCTAACTTCATACTTTTACATGTACCTGTCCAGTTTTCCCAGCACCACTTATTGAAGAGGCTGTGTTTTCTCCACTGTATATTCTTGCCTCCTTTATCAAAGATAAGGTGACCATATGTGCGTGGGTTTATCTCTGGGCTTTCTATCCTGTTCCATTGATCTATATTTCTGTTTTAGTGCCAGTACCACATTGTCTTGATTACTGTAGCTTTGTAGTATAGTCTGTAGTCAGGGAGCCTGATTCCTCCAGCTCCATTTTTCATTCTCAAGACTGCTTTGGCTATTTGGGGTCTTTTGTGTTTCCATACAAATTGTGAAAATTTTTGTTCTAGTTCTGTGAAAATTGCCAGTGATAGTTTAATAGGGATTGCATTGAATCTGTAGATTGCTTTGGGTAGTAGAGTCATTTTCGCAATGTTGATTCATCCAATCCAAGAACATGGTATATCTCTCTGTCATTTTTCCCTTGCTGCTTTTAATATTTTTTGTTTGTATTTAATATTTGATAGTTTGATTAATATGTGTCTTGGCATGTTTCTCTTTAGATTTATCCTGCATGGGACTATCTGTCCTTCCTGGACTTGATTGACTATTCCCTTCCCCATATTCAGGAAGTTTTCAACTATAATCTCTTAAAATATTTTCCCAGTCCCTTTCTTTTTCTCTTCTTCTTTGGGACCCCTGTAATTCAATGGTTGGTGTCTTTAATGTTGTCCCAGAGGTCTCTGTGACTCTCCTCAATTCTTTTCATCTTTTTCCTTTATTCTGCTCTGCAGTAGTTATTTCCACTATTTATCTTCCAGGTCACTTATCCATTCTTCTGCCTCAGTTATTCTGTTATTGATTCCTTCTAGAGAATTTTAAATTTCATTTATTGTGTGTTCATCATTGTTTGTTTGCTCTTTAGTTCTTCTAGCTCCTTGTTAAACATTTCTTGTATTTTCTCCATTCTATTTCCAAGATTTTAGATCATCTTTCCTATCATTACTTTGAATTCTTTCTCAGGTAGGCTGCCTATTTCCTCTTCATTTGTTTGTTCTGGTGGGTTTTTACCTTGCTCCTTCATCTGCTGTGTATGTCTCTGTCTTCTCATTTTCCTTAACTTACTGTGTTTGGGGTCTCCTTTCTGCAGACTGCAGGTTCATAGTTCCCATTGTTTTTGGTGTCTGCCCCTAGTGGGTAAGGTTGGTTCAGTGTCTTGTGTAGGCGTCCTGATGGACGGGACTGGTGCCTGTGTTCTGGTGGATGAGGCTGGATCTTTTCTTTCTGTTGGGCAGGACTGCATCTGGTGGTGTGTTTTGGGCTGTCTGTGGCCCTATTATGATTTTAGGCAGCGTCTCTCCTAATGGGTAGGTTGTGTTCCTGTCTTGCTAGTTGTTTGGCATAGGGTGTTCAGCACCGTATCTTGCTGGTCGTTGAGTGGAGCTGGGTTTTAGTGTTGAGATGGAGATCTCTGGGAGAGCTTTCGCTGTTTGATATTATGTGGTACTGGGAGGTCTCTGGTTGACCAGTGTCCTGAACTCGGCTCTCCTACCTCATAGGCTCGGGCCTGACACCTGGCTGGAGCACCAAGACTCTGTCAGCCACCCGGCTTTTGGGAAGTCTGAGGTCTTCTGCCAGCGTTCAGTAGGTGTTCTGTAGGAGCTGTTCTACATGTTGATGTTTTTTTGATGTATTTGTGGGGAGGAAGGTGATCTCCATGTCTTACTCCTCTGCCATCTTGAAGGTGGTCCTTGTATAGTAGCCTTTTAGAAAGGAGCAGAGCAAATCTATATTTAACAGGAAGTTCTAACAGGCATTTTACATGTATTATTCCACTTAGTATAGGTGCTGCTCTATAAAAAACGTTTCTATCAAGGATAAGATAGATGGAGAATATAAATTGAGGTGTGCTGAATTCAAGCCTTAGGCTCTTGGTTACTCCACTAAATCTCTCTGAGCTTCAACTTCCTCATCTTTTAGACAGTGTTAACATAGATCTTGTTTATGAATTTGACAGGAAAAAACTAAATATGTCAGTGAAAGTGCTTTGTCCACTGTCAGCTATATCAATGATAATTATACTTTTATTCTTTAATGTAGGAGAGAAGAAAGGACTTATATTGGTTGAGTTCTTACTATATGCTTTATTTACATAATTTTTTTTGATCCTCAACATAGCACTATTGAGGATTGTATAATTATTACCTTTTTAGAGAACTGAAAGTCAGAAAATTTGTCTTAGATTGTAAAGTCAGAAAATGGGAGAGACAGAGTTTAAAGGAAAACTTGGATGCCACCTTCATCACACACTTTCAGTTATATGCCCTGCAAGAAGAGATGCAAGTCCTGTGGACAGAAGGTGAACCAGATCCAATGATACTCCAGAGACCAGGCTGTCCCATTATCTTAAAGTACCTGGAGGTACTACATCCATTGGTTTGTGATGATTTCACTGATCTGGTACTTTGGTACTCAATGTGTGGTCTATGGATTAGTAGCATCAGCATCACCTGGAAGCAAAATTTCTGACATATCCCCAGACTTCCTGAATCAGAATCTGCATTTTAACAATATTCTTCTTTTTCAGGAGATTAATATGCACAATTAAGCTTGAGAAACACTTAGGATAACATTGGGTGGCCTGAGGGCTGAATTAATATTGACTGAACCCTGTTCTTCAGGAGACTTCTCTCTTTTCTGTTTGCTCATTGCCAGTCCTCCATGGTTTCCTGTTTTCAGTAGATCTGTCACTGGCATTTCTTACTCTTTTATCCAAATCCCTCAATGACTTACTAGTATATCTCTGCTCAGCTGCTCTTGAAAAAGTCCTTTATCTGAGTACCCTCTGGACTATAGGCCTTTCTGGTCCCTCAGGCTCACTCTCACCCTATCTTGCTGCGTATTCTATTTCTCTGAGTGTTGCTAACTGCATTGAATAATTTGGGGTCTCTCTTAGTTTACTACTTACCATGTCTATGAAATTTTCCATTCCCTGAAACTCTACAGTCATCTCTTCCTCATTAATGAAACTCCTCCTAAGGAAGAAATAACCCAAGGTTCTCCATGAGGAGGAAATTTTAAAACAGTTATTTACAAACTGGAGTAGAGCTTGATATTCCTGTTTAAGTTCTCACTTATTTTCTTCTATTTCATCAAGGTGTGGAATACCTGCACATCTTGTACCTGCACCATCAGTGTTTCTTGTTTTCCTATTTCATGACTCTAAGCAATGACCTTCTGTCTTCATGTGCCTCATCCTTTCTGCATCCTGAAATATCCTATATGCCAGAACCATATGCTGTATGCCACTAAATGTCCTATCTGCCATACAGATTTGCTTCCTATTGGTTTAGGATGGGTAGTTTTTGTTTAGTGGTGGGGGTAAACTGAATGAGCCCAGTCATCTTTATATCAGAGGTAGTTCAATTCTGACAAGAGAAGCTGTAATTATTGTGGGTTCTTATTTGGATCTGTTGCTGGGAAAGGTTACGCATACTCAAAATAGACCTTTGAATCTTCTGATGTTTAAAAGTCTTCACGTTATTTCCTCTGTCTAAAGAATAAAATAGACAATACTGGCTGTGTTAGAAAAAGAATGAATATTCAAAGAGTCTTCAGGGATAGTGAAAGACCTATCTTATTTAATAAAGAAGTCATTTTTAGTACTTTATTTTATGCTCTCCAGCCTACCTCCAATAACAGTACTTAATTAATGGGATTAAAACCATATATTTAAATGTCCCCATTGTACAATGCTTCCAAGTCCAGTTTCTGTGCCTTATACTTGATGTAGATTGAAAATTCTGTAGGCAAAGAGCTGGAACCCACAGAACAAAACTGAAGATTTATGAGGCTTTGCAATCCTTTGGAAAAAGGATCAAATATTTGTGAAACATCTTAAAGTTTTACTTTCATGCTCTTCTCCAAAGCTTGTTTTAGGAAATTACATCTTGAAAATTCAGTCCAAATACAAAAGAAAAATCCTTTCTCTTTGAAATTGTGTAATGAAATCTGGCACAGTTTTTATCGAAGAAAAATGCCAGAGGCAGGCACAGAGAAAAGAGGTTGGATTTAGCAGAAATAGAGTCCAGGAAAAGAAGTCCTGGTTTTAGGGTCTTGGTTGGGAGATTTGATATGCTGAACCTGGTTTTTAAACAATACACTGAGTTCCTAAATTCTATAAGGTTACAGCACACCTATCATTATATCCTTTCCTTTTTGATATTTCTCTGATCTCTTCTGCCCAATACTTCCATTACCCATCCCTTCTTCATCTTCTGTTTCCAGACCTTATCTCCTCCTCCTCCTTCATCATTACTTACCTCACATGAGATGCTTTGGCCTCACCCAGAATCAAAATCAGTGGATCAGTTTTAACTTTTTGCAAAACACACCCAGATTTCTTTCTGAGCTAAAATTTCACATTTCCAACCGAGAATATAGCTCCTATGAGGAAAACTCTGACACTTTGCCTCTGGTGGAATTATGAAATTTTGTGAATTTGCCACAGGCAAAGCTTACTGTTTCTGCAGAGCCTAAACATCTCTATCTTTTTTTTTTTCAGTCAAAAACCAAAGTTCATGATACTTTTCTAGTAAAAAAAAAAAAAAAAACCCTGCAACATGTTTTTCATTAAGGTGTTGTAAGTTTTTCTAAAACAGCAAAATTTTTGGAAGACTCTTTTCAAATATCTTTGTTTTTCTTTCTGATCTGTAGGACAACAGGCAGAATGGACTTCCTTATATATTAACTGAGCACCTACTCTGTGCAAGGCAATGGTTTCAGTAGATATTATTTCTTCAACTCCCTTATGTCATTTATCTATTCTATTTGGGAGAATGCTTCATGTATTTTCCTGAATTCTCTTCCTAGCTAGCTAATAGTCTTTTAAAATTAAGAGAAAAATTCTTTTAAAGAATTGTGGAAAATACATTACACTGACCTGACAACTTTTGAGCCAGCTAAAGCATGGTCAGACTTTAGGATGTTTGCTTTTTAACCCTGGTCTTTTTTTTTTTTTTTTTAAGTATAGTTGATTTACAATTTTATATTAGTTTCAGGTGTACAACATAGTGATTCAATATTTTTATAGATTATATTCCATTTAAACTTATTACAAAATAATGGCTATGTTTCCCCATGCTCTACAAGATATTAATTTTTTTTTTTTTTTTTTTTTTGGCGGTACACGGGCCTCTCACTGTTGTGGCCTCTCCCGTTGCGGAGGACAGGCTCCGGACGTGCAGGCTCAGCGGCCATGGCTCACGGGCCCAGCCGCTCCGCGGCATGTGGGATCCTCCCGGACCGGGGTACGAACCCGTGTTCCCTGCATCGGCAGGCGGACTCTCAACCACTGCGCCACCAGGGAAGCCCCAAGATATTAATTTTATACATAGTAGCTTGTGTCATTAATTTTATACATAGTAGTTTGTGTCTCTTAATCCATACCCCTACCTCCCCTCTCCCCACTTCCCTCTTCCCACTGGTAACCACTAGTTTCTTCTTTATATTTGTGAGCCTGTTTCTGTTACATTATATTCGTTTGTTTTTATTTTTTAAATTCCACATATATGTATATGATAACATGTGGTATTTGCCTTTCTCTGTCTGACATATTTCACTAAGCATGCTACTCCCTAGGTCCACCCACGTTATTGCAAATGGCAGAACATCATTGATTTTTATGGCTGAGTAATATTATATATACACACACATCTTCTTTATCCATTCATCTGTTGATGGACACTTAGGTTGCTTCCATATCTTGGTTATTGTAAATAATGCTCCTATGGACATTGGGGTGAATATGTCTTCATGAATTAGTGTTTTTGTTTTCTTTGGATATATACCCAGGAGTAGAATTGCTGGGTCATATGGTGGTTCTATTTTTAGTCTTCCGAGGAACCTCCAGACTGTTTTCCATAGTAGCTGCACCAATTTATAATCCCACCAGCAGTGTATGAAGGTTCCCTTTTCTCCACATCCTCAACAATATTTGTTATTTGTGTTCTTTTTGAGGATAGCCATTCCAACAGATATGAGGTGGTATCTCACTGTGGTTTTAAGTTGCATTTCTCTGATTAGCAATATTGAGCATCTTTTCATGTGCCTGTTGGCCATCTGTATATCTTCTTTGGAAAAATGTCTATTCAGGTCTTCTACCCATTTTTTTTTTTTTTTTTTTCCTGTGGTACATGGGCCTCTCACTGTTGTGGCCTCTCCCATTGCAGGGCACAGGCTCCGGACACGCAGGCTCAGCGGCCATGGCTCACGGGCCCAGCCGCTCCACAGCATGTGGGATCTTCCCGGATCGGGGCACGAACCCATGTCCCCTGCGTCGGCAGGTGGGCTCTCAACCACTGTGTCACCAGGGAAGCCCCTTCTACCCATTTTTAAATTGGATTCTTTATGTTTTAGATATTGAGTTGTTTATAAATTTTGGATATTAACCCCTCATTGTTCATATCATTTGCAAATATTTTCTCTGATTCCATAGGTTGTTTTTTCATTTTGTCAGTGGTTTCCTTTTTTTGTTCAAAAGCTTTTAAATTTAATTAGGTGCTGGAAAAATGGACAGCTACATGTAAAAAATAAGATTAGATCATTTCTTCATACCATATAGAACAATAAACTCAAATTGGAATAAAAACCTGCATGTAAGACCTGAAACCATAAAACTCCTAGAAAAGAACATAAACAGAACACTCTTTGACATAAATCATAGCGATATATTTTTGGATCTGTCTCCTAAGGCAAAAGAAATAAAAGCAAAAATAAATAGATGGGACCTAATTAACCCTGGTCTTTGTGGGAGTCTTAGGGCACCCTAGAACACCCAGCTAGAGAGTAAGTCATGGATTACTGCTGGGTCCTAAAACGTGCCCCCATGCCTTTTGAAAATATCCTTTCCTAGTTATTGATACATTCATCACAAATTCCAAAACATTAGTTTAGCATAGGTTTTACTTGACATTTAGTTTAGCTTTATATTTAAGTAGCATAGCCAATTTTCTCACCCTCGCCAAATATTTCTCTTCCTAGTCTTTCCTTCATTCCAATTTGAAATAAGATTTACAATGCAAATACTATGGGAGGAAGTACCATAGTATGAATAGCTATCATTTATTAGGATCCTTCTGTACAAGGCTAGTTACTCCTTTAAACCTCATAACTACTCTCTGCAGTGGGTATGATTATTCATTATCCCTACGTCAGATAAGTAAACTGAGGCCTAGAGTGATTAACTAACTCACTCCAAATCACACGTGGAGGCACATCAGAACTAGGATTCAAATATAGGCCCTCTGGTGCTGGCACTGCAATACCAGTGCTTCTAAATGGTGACTACAGTTTCTCCTTGGCTATAAATGACTTATACTATAGATATTTTGGGATCCAGTTTTGAAGGGATCCTGGATAGGGAAGAAGGCAAAAGAATGAGGCAACTACATGACCAAAGTGGGGAGGAGAGGCAGAATTAAGGAAAAGGTGAAGGAAAGAAACATATTCTGGTTAACATTGTTCAATAGAACTCATCCTGGGCATAAGACAAAGTATTGTTTCTTACTTGTTAAGAACAACTACCAATTACAGTAGTTCCCCCCTTATCCGTGAAGGATACATTCCAAGACCCGCAGTGGATGTCTAAAACCACGGAGAGTACTGAATCCTATATATACTATATTTTTTTCCTATACATACGTACCTATGATAAAGTTTAATTTATAAATTAGGCACAGTAAGAGATTAACAAAAACTAATAATAACATAAAGCAATTATAGCAATATACTGTAGTAAAAGTTAAGCGAATGTGGTCTCTCTCTCTCTTATTGTATGAATTTAATGACTTTTCCATCATAGCTAAGCACTTATTGCACACTGTGACCTTAACTTTTGTGAGAAGAAAACTAGCATGAATTTCTCTCTTTCTTCACAGATAGATTTGTTCTCATCATAAATCTTGGCAATCTCAGCATACGTTTTTTTTTTTTTCTTACGTTGAGAGCTTTCACCTTTTCACTTAAAGGAAGTGCTTTTCAGCTTCTCTTTAGCATATCCAAATTGCCAGCATCACTACTCTTGTGCTTTGGGGCCATTATTAAGTAAAATAAGAGCTCCTTGGACACAGCACTGTGATACTGACACTGCAGCAGCCCATCTGATAACCTAGAGGGCTACTCAGTGACTAACGGACAGGATATTTCACGAAGGATAATTCACATCTTAGCCAAATTGTGCAAGACTTCATCATACTACTCAGAACAGCGTGCCATTTAAGACTTATGGATTGTTTATTTCTGCGACTTTCCATTTAATATTTTTGGACCCAGTTGACTGCAGGAAACAAATCATGGAAAGTGAAACCGCAGAGAAGGGGGATAACTACATCCATGTGAATGGGCAAATGACATAGTAAATTCTATAGAAATGATTAGGGACCTTCATTAGATCCCTTTTTCTATCATCCTTCACTTATATATCCTGTCTTCTAGAAGAATCAGAGATGATAAGAATGAATTTCCTTTAAGTTGTCTGTCATGACAGTGCAAGGCCTGAATGGCATGACAAAGGAAAAAATGGGAAACAGCAAAGCTGCAGCTGATTTGCAAACTCACTTATCATACCAATTAATAGAAGCTCTCATGACTCTAATGTTACAATTCAACTATACATTAAAAATATTTTTAATTCATTGGTGGGAAAAATTTCTAAGAATATCTGTGTGTTCTGTATTTATGCATAGCGTGAGATCTAAAGGTTTTTTTTACTTGTTTTCCATCCCTGGGGTGAAATAGGTCCATCTCAACCTTTGTCTTGATTTTTCAGCATTTATTTCTGTGTGATTCTTTGCGCATTTTCTACCTCACACCTAGCGTTTGCAAGTTTCCTATCTCTGAGCGGCAATGCTCTTATTAAAGCTACTATTTGACATCGCCATTCTCTGCTGACATTCTTGGAAGCTGTTTGAGCAATGTTTGTACAGCTATACTCTGTTTTCCAATCAAGAGAGGATAGGGAATATGCTAATGAGCTTTCTGCACAAATCTAGAGAACATGCCCAGGTAAGGATCACGTGGCTTGAATTTCTATTTTCATTTCTTTCTGACATAAATTCTTTAACCAGGCAAATGTGTCCATTTGGGTACCATCAATGTCCGCAATATACTTCCTGTACTTTTTGGATTTTATTTTCAAATATTTTGCCAGAGGCAATTAAGGCAGAATTTTGTTTTGGAAACACTGGAGAGTTCTGGCCAAAATTCTGCAGGATGAGAGTGCCAGGCACAGAGTTCCCAACTAAATTTATTTCTAATGAAATATAACAACTAGGCATACAAAATGCTCCTGAGAGGCGTGCCTGCCACATAGCCACCAGGCAGAGCATTACAGAACTCATCCACCAGCCTGGAGACGTCCCAGATCTCCCTGTACCTGTGTGCTCACTGAGACAGGAAAGAACAGAGAAATTGTGTGACTGAAGGTGAACACTGGAGTAAAGGGATGAGCTAGCATGACGGAGAGAAACTCGGTCAGGAAATAGGAAGTCACCAACTGTTGAGGTTTTAGAGGACCAACTTCAGAGCCAACTGTGAGAGGCATCAGCAGAAAACTAAAATATCAGCCCTGCTACTGGTAAAGCTGGATTGAAGAAGGTGGCTTTGATGGGAGGCTGTAATGAGCTTCCTAACACTGTACCTCAGAATTAGATGCTCTGTAGTAGTCATGGGCAGTGCTGGATAACTTCTGGTCTCCTTCACAAAGGCAGGGCTTGCCTCTGTAAGATCGCCACGTGGAGGAGCAGGCTGGCTGAAAAAACAGAGAAAGAATAAGGAATGTGATCCTGCCAGAGACCCCTCCGCAGGATGACATGAGGTGAGGCTCCTGACACCAACTACAAGGTTTATCATAATGGCATCTTTTAAACTTCACCTTAAAGCCAGAACTGCTTAGTAGGGCACAGCCCACAAGGCTCTTTAAAACCTTTCGCATACCTACCTGTTTCTAGTCTTTTCACATCCCTCCAGTCTCACCTTGTCCACTCCCCCCGACGTGAACTCTGTGTTCCAGTCATACGGAACTGCTTGCAGTGCTAGGAATGCCTCTGTGTCCTTTGCTTGGAATGCTCTTCCTATCTCCCCTTTCGTCCAGCACGTCCTCTCAGTGTGTACACCCCAGTTGTTCTTGGGAGCATTTCAATACTAAACTTAATTACCCTTTCCTCCAGAAAAACTTCCCTGATCTATGTTGGCTTAATCCTTTTGGGGTTTCCATAGTTCCTGTGATAGATACTACTAGTTGTCTACCAAGTTGTACTTCTCCACTTCTTCCTCATTTATCAGAAAACATCATGGTACAACTAAAGAACTTATCTTCCCATACTACCTCACTGATAGGTGATGGAACCGTTTCTGGCCACTAAATTGTGGAAGGTTCTAGATAAACCTTCTGGGAAAATTTTTTTAAAGTCACAGATGGACGGTATGCTTCTCTTTGGCTTTTGTCGCTTCCTTCTTTTTCCTGACATGTGAATATAAGGTGTGGTGCTAGTTATACCATTTCGTGACCATGAGATTGAAACTCATATCCAAAGGATGATGGAGTGAAAAGATAAAAAGACCCTGGGTCCCTTATGCCATAATTAAGCCACAGAATCAGCCCTGGGCTGACTATCCCCAGATTTTTTGTTAAATGGGCAAATAAATGCCTTCCTCTTAAAGCCACTGTTAATTGGATTTTAGGTTACTTGTTGCCATACCTTTCTGACCAGTAAGTACCCATCATTGTGTTTTTAATCACTCCTCATTCTTTGGTTCCATAACTAGTGTGTGAGCATTTTGAGGTAAGGAACTGTGCTTTATTCATTTGTTTGCTCAGCACTGAGCAAGCTTTCTAGTACAGAGCAGGAGCTCAAAACGTCTTTTTTGCACCTGAGATTTGTAGTATTACTAAAAAAGCCAATATTCTCCTTGCTGATGATCATAACTACATTTATTATTAATATTACACTCATATCCATAAAACCCATAGCTTCCAAGTAGCTGAGAATAATTCATTGCAGTAAGATAGGAATTTAAAATCACGAGATTGATTTTTATGTGTAGATTTTGTTATCAGCCTCAGTTTTATTTAAAACCTGTCAGTGTTGAATCTGATGGTGAATACTGGCAGCAATCCCAATAAATGAAAGAAAGACAAGATTAGGCATTTATCTTAGAAAATTACCTTCTTTTTTTGAAGTCAATGAATTCAGACTTGGGGGAGAACTTTGAATAAACTTAATTTTTAACTTTATGTAGTGTATTGATCACAGGCCCCTTTCCCACCAAAAGAAATCCTAAATAAATGAATGCCTTTCCTGTTTGCTTATTGGTGATACACACATACATGATATAAAATCTTGATCCACATTTTGGGTTTGCTTTCTTTCATCAGAACAAGCAACCTGAGGCATATTTTCCCTAAGACCAAGTCTTCTCTGTTTAAAAAGTAGCAAAAATAGCCTCAAATCTTTATCACTGGCCATGATTCACACTCACAACATGGTCATGAAGCGTGTGCTTGTGGGGTTAGTGAGAGGTTCCATCTTCAGTGAGGCTTCTAAGCAGGTTGATTCTTCCTTCCAAGTTCACTCTCGGGCAGGGCACATGGAGCAGTGGCAGAAGGCAGAATCCCAAGATGCTGATCTCCACGGCAAGCACACAAGGAGAGGGAGTTCAGATAAAATGCACAGGCCCAGCACTACACAGGCGTTTTCAGTATTAACTACTCAATAATCAAGGATTGTACAGAGTCACTGCATAAGCAAAGACTTGGGTGTAGTTAATAGGGGCCCTGACATAAGAAATTGGCATCTCAACAAAGATCAGAGCTCACTTAGGACAGGAATAATGAGAAACACACAGGTTGGATCAATGTAGAGACAGTTACCCTGGCCACAGTCTCTGAGTGATGATGAACTGCAATCTGATATTTGAATCTATTCGAAAGCATTTTAATTATAAAGTGCATATAATTGGCCTTACATTTCTCATTACAGAATGAGAGATTGCCATTCTCAACAAAGTTTTTAGTCATATTTTTTAAAAATCCCTGTTAAAAATCACTCTAAGTTCTTTGTGTAAACAAGGTAGCTCCAACATGATAATTACCACCAAGACATAGGTGCCTAGAGTGGGTCAAATCAGATGAAGAGGCCATCTTACATACATATGTCTTAATGAAGCCCATTTTTCTATATATGCTACAAATTAATTCTAAAAACATTGAGATTTTTGTTTATTTTTCTTCTAATCATTACTCTCGGTGAGCTGACCCCAATACATGGTGCAATGCATAATAGCTCTGAAAATCTGTAGTTATCTTAAATAAAATTGTTGGAAGATTTCCTATTTGGAGAAGTACCTGAAGCATGATTCATTGTTTTATTCGGGAAAAGTAGATTTTTTTCTTCCAATGGAGTGAAAAAAGTAAGGGGCAGTGATGGATGGGAATCTTTTCTAGGGTGTTTTATTTTTATCGCTTCCCTACATGATGGATCACATTTTAAGGGTTCTGATATTAATGAGTCAGGGCAAGAAAAAACTGTGTTGCATGTGTTTGTATGTAGATATGGATAATCACCCTTTCTTTACACAGTATTACTCAATATCTTTTATTGTAGATCTGATTACAGATTGATTGATTTTATCTTTCTGCTGAGAAATAACCACCATCCTTGAAGGATGGAAGGGATGGTTACAATCTTAGAGCTGAAAAACCACATGCTTGTTAGAATGAATTAGACAGTTATTTATTTTTACACGAAGTGTCATGCGAATAATGAAATGAGTTTTCCTGGTTAATCCCTCTGACTTTTAGGGGAAAAATGGAGCCATCTGTGTCATTTGGATCCGTCTGTGTCAATGTGCTATTGGTTCATTCTTTCAGGAGACACGGCAGACCTAGCAGGACGATCACACATGCATTATAATACCTGTCTGGGCTTCTTTTCTCCAGCTCCCACCTTTCTGGCAGACATTCTAAGGGCTGGAGTTCTGTTACCTTGAAGATCTCATAGGACTTGGGCCCTTTGCTCTCAAGTTTCTCTCTCTTTTGCTTTATTTCTCTTTAGGCAACCCTTTGGAAACCCTCACTTTTGCAAATTCCTTCTTTTTTTTTTATTCTTCTCCAGGGCGGCTTCTGATGTCTTAATTAATGTTTTTATCTAGTCACTATTGTGACTGCTTTCCAGGGTAATGGTAGGAGGGGAACTTTATAAATAAAGTGATTATTCCCTCAAAATCAAACCAGGCAGGATTTAGCCTCCCTTGTGTGGATGGACTGCTTCCTCAGGGGCATCCTCCAGTTGAAATCTGCATCCACGAACATTTCCTTGCATGTGTGTGTCTGAGGGGTCGAATCGCACAACCTGTTGAGTTGGTTGACACTGTTGGGATGCTGTTGGGTGGCCTCACCGCTGCTGTTTGGAAGCTGCCACAGCAGGGAAGAAACTACACTAAACAGTAAGGAACAACCTGTACCAAAGTGGGAAAAAATGGTACAATTGACAAAACTATTCAGCCCCAGAAATAGCCACAGAACCTGGACTGTAGCACCAACAAGCCTCCTCATTTGGAGAGTGTCTGGGGATAGTATGGCCTCATGGTTTTCTTTGACTTCTGCCACAGCAAGTTTTCAAATGGTATCGGGTAAAGGGGACTCAGAGCACAGATTCACGGCTTCTCTGGTCCCCATCAAAGGCACTTAGAGCACTGCATCTCCCATGCACAGTGATAAAGGTCCCTAGCCTGACAGGCCTCTGGGGCTGCAAACATTGAATGTGGAAACTGCATTTTGAGAGAACACCATATTTCCTTTCACTTTCCTTTGGAGCTGTGAAAATAATCTCAGCATCAGCAATCATCACTTAAAAGGAGGGAGGAGACGACTTACGTCATTGAGTGTTTGCTACATAGTTGAGTTTGGCTTTTAATTACAAAGAAAGGTCATGTGGTAGGAAAGTAACTGTCACTGCAGTGCCCCCTTCGCCATTGAGTTCTGCCAGTTTTGGCAAACACTGTGTCCAGTACAAAAGCTCTGGCTGAGTTATTAATCACGTTTGTCAGGTCAGCTGCAGTCATCTGCTGCTGGGATACAAAGCCAAGTGCAGAGTCGCTGGAAGGATATGATGATAAAATACTTGATACCTCTCATTTTCAGACTCTGCTACTGCTAAGGATTTTTTTTTATCTGCATTTAATTAAAGGGGGTAAAAACGGAGAGAAGGGATTTCAATGTTGTCTCATGCTCTCAGCTGTCATGTTCTTGTTTACAAAGAAATAGATGACATGAAGGTTGGCAGAACTGTTTGGATGTAGGGCACATGGGCTGTGGGCTACAGAAGGAAGGAACCCAGGGCTCCTACAGACAGGGGGATGAAGAATACAACTTTCACATCCAGCCAGAAGCCCCCTTATAATTTCTGTCTCTTTTCAAGGGGGCTTCTGATGTTTTATCAAACTCTGCTAACTGAGTTAGGGGAGAAGAGTCAACACTTACTCACTGGCCATTAGAGGTGGCCCTCAAGGTAGAATAAAAGTGCTTAACTGCCCTTATCTTTAGGAAAGCTCTGTAATCTGACTTAGAGCAAGCAGCTATAATGTCCATGGTATCCAAGATTGAATAATGATCATCAATTAAGTTATTCAAGGACCGAGTACTTGAGAGGTCCTCTCCCTAGCCAGAAAAGCCTTAACTCGCATAAAATGACCTCAAATAGTTCATAGACTTAAAGGGACTACTTCTTTCATCAGAAGCAGCAGTTCTCAAAGTGCACACCTTGGAAAACGGATTCTGTGGATGTCGAGGGCTCAATGGTAAAGAAGGTTAAAAAAAAGTGAAATGAAATAAGCTTTTAAAACCTTTACTCTGCTAACCAGCATTTCTGAGTCTCCAAAACGGAGACACATGGTTAATATTTCATGGGATAGGGTATATTTTATAGGGCACACTTTGGATAAAATTGTTCGACAGAATGAACGTACTAAAGCCTTAAAACACCTTTCCTCTTGTTCTCTATGGCCCAAGAATTTTCACTCTGGAATTTAAACTTCTACTCTTATATCTTACCTTCATCTATAGTTTAAATGGTTCATAATGCAGTCTTTGAACTCATATCATCCGGATAATGTTACAGTGGTCACTTGCCATTCTTTTGGATGTCTAGCATCTGAATCCCCTATTGACTGTGGGGAATCCCCTGTTGTGTGGCTATGAGGAAGAGGCCAGGAAACCTCTCCTTGTTCCATGGCAGGCAGGATGGGCTACGAATGAAGCTTAGCCAATTAGATATTTCTGCCTTAGAAGGGTGAATCTTAAGTGTGTAGCACAAGGAAAAAGGGTGGATGAGACTGGAATTGGGGCAGCATCTAGCAGTGGTGATACTGTGAACATCTCTACTGTGAATAGTCTCAGGTTCCTGTTTGTTTCTAAGCTGGGTCATCCTGAATCTTATATCCACATATTTCAATAAATACCCTTTTTTTAAAATTAAGACAGCAGAGTGTTTTCTTTTACATGCCAGCACCAACTGACTGGCCCAGAATGCTAACTATATGTATCTGAAGTCTCTGCTCAAGACAAACGCAGTAGATAAAGATACCTTAGCTTTAATGCCTGTCCTGTCTTCTTTAGGAGAATGAGCCTGACTGAGCTCTATTATCAGGAGTGTATATGAGGAGTATGTCATTGGGTGTTTACTGCTTATTCATTTTTTCCCCCTGAGTCTTGAACCTCAACTAGAAAAGGCCAATAATTCTAACATGGAATCCTCCAATACTCAATTTAACAAAGAACCTACAAATTACAAAGACGATTAGATTAGGTACCATGCATAGATTAATGTGTGTGCCTGTATTTGGTTTATGTTCTGGGTAGAGGCAACAACGGAGTGGCCTGAGCCAGGAGACCTGGATTCCATGCCTGTCTCTCTCATTATATTAGTCAGGTTACTTCTCTGGGTAAGGAAGAAGAATTTGACAATGAGCTCGTTATTTCAGAAAGGTGGAATTTTTACAACCATGTAAATCACTGATATAGTTGATTTTTCGGCAAACTAAAGCTCAGTTTCTTGAAAATGAAATTAAATGCGTAAATTAAATTTAAAAACATAGGTGGTGCAGAGCTTTGTTCCTAAAAGGAGAAGTAAACCAGATGATTGTTTAGCAAATTGAATTCTGCCAAACTCTAGAATTCTGGTGTGACATCTCAGGGGCAGCTTGGAGACGGCAGTGGGAGGTTGGATTTTTTGACAAGGTTTCAGGTCCATCCCACAACTTTTCTTATTGTATTGGATTTAGATATTGAGCTCTTATTAAAGATTTATTTGAACAAAGGTTAGAAAAGCAGCAAATGGGGTGGTCCCTAAGGGCCACTCTGTAAATCTGAATTAGCAAAGCATCCTCTATGATGCTCCTTAAATTATTAATTCCTTCCATTTGTTCCATCACACCCTCTGTTCTCTTTGCTCACAGGTGGAAAAACAATACCCTCTGAAGCTCCAAGACACCTTTCCCCCATTTTCACAACTCTCCTGAAGAGCAAGGGGTTTTAGGTTCTACCCTTTCTAAATGCACTCCCTGCATAGAAAAGGTATATTCAAAAGCCCCATTAATTAATAAGCAATGCTTAATAAACACCCTCAAGTGCTTGGTGATAAATTGATGCTTTCCAAACCTGGAACAGGAGGAGCCACATCTGTAAGAAACCGACATTCAATTGCAGGCTCTCTGCTAACCTGCTGTGATCCTCAAATCCCTCTCTCCTGCATCCTTCTCCACCTTCCCAAGGCCCCACTCCCTCAGCCCCACCACCATGTAGGAATAGTTGTAGAGTGAAGGAAAACAAGGAGAAAAGCCAAAATAATACTAAGATGCCTAGAATTTTTTTTTTAAGTTTTAGATTTGTTTTCGACCCGAACACACATATTTTCTTATACTCTATGGTTTGTTGGCTCTGCTTATTACAAATTCTCACTCTCTTGGTATAACTACACAAGTCAATTTTCAGATATCACTTGTCCCATAAAAATTGTGTTGAAAGTCAGTGGACTTTTGACCACACATACTCCAGGTTTAGCTTCATTGTCACCTCTTCCCAAGCATCTGCTTTTATTTCCCAGGATACGTAGTTCAACTCTGTGTCCCATAGCATTGATGCAAACTCCTCTGCTGGCATTTATCCTGCTTGCTGGTGTGTCTGGGTCTTTCTGTGTAGACTGAATTCTCTAAGGGTAGGGACATGCCTGTCAGGTTCACAGCACTTCCATAGCAATTAGTACAGGGGAGCTTAATGCCAGTACTATAGAATGTGCACCATGGTGGTATATACCCTCACCTCACAGTCAACAGGATTCTCTGCCTCATCCCTCTAAAATCCATAGATGCACACAGCTCTGGGAGCCATTACCTCTTATCCAGTCCTCCCATGTCACAGAGGAGACACTAGTTTTGGAGAACTTAAATGACTCGCCCAAGGTCACACAGATAGGACATTCAATTCAATCAGATTGAATCACGGACTTCAATCCAGATTAGTCATTCCAGTGTACTTTTCTTCCTATCTCCCTACTTATCCCCTACCCTTGAAGCCTACAGATAATTTGTGGCCGAAATTTCTTCAAAGTACTTCACAAGTAATATTAAGTGGCTACTCCCTGGGGGAAGGCTGGGTGGCTATCTTTAGTGAAGTTTTGCTGCATGAGACTCTTTTTGTCAGTGTCTTAACATAACGAACACCATTATGCTAGTTCCACTTTACCTTTGGCCATTAATTTTTTACAAATTTCATTATGTGGGTGGCAAAAAAGGAGAACCCCTTCCTTCTCCTCCATTGGGATATGATCATGAACAACAAGCACAGTTTAAGTTGAAAGAAACAATGTAAATGTGTCCCAGAAGAAATTTTACAGTACCTGGCCCATCACCTACACCTGGCTCTTTTAACCCTGGGTCAGGACTTATAGACATTAATACCTTAATTTTTAAAAATCTGAAACACTGCTATATTTTTGCTTAATTTTTTTACTTTTTTATTTTTAATGCTCTGCTATCCCTATAAATCCAGCCTATATGTACGTGGCCAGCCACACGCAAGTCCCTGCACAGCAAGGAGAGAACGTTTTTATAGAGGGGAAAAGGAAGTTGGAAGGGCTATAAACAAAGAGTCTATGGCTTCTCATTGGCTGAGTCCTTGCCAGGAAAGAAGAGGAGTCTTTCTTCTTTCTGTTGCTCAGCTATGGCCACGGGGCACAAGAGCCCCCCTTTCTGGTCTTCCAGCTCTATTTAACTGAAATTTCTGTTGATTATGTCTTACACTCTGTTGAGAAACAATATAAAACAGGAAATATAAAGAATAGTATTAGATTTCAGTATTTTTACTCTTCAAATGTGTCACAATTTCTTAGTTAATCCTTTTTGGCTTGATTTCCAAGAAATAAAACTATAAGATTCCAAGCTTATCAGTTCCTCACCATAACGTTAGTGTTTGTTCTGAGTCCTGAATCAACAGGGGCAGTTACTTTGAGATATGTGGGCTTTTACGTGAGCTGTACCTGGAGTAAAGAAAAGCTATCACTAGATTTTATTAAAATAATAGCTTTTGGGCTTCCCTGGTGGTGCAGTGGTTGAGAGTCCACCTGACGATGCAGAGGACACGGGTTCGTGCCCCAGTGCGGGAAGATCCCACATGCCACGGAGCGGCTAGGCCCGTGAGCCATGGCCGCTGAGCCTGCGCGTCCAGAGCCTGTCCTCCGCAACGGGAGAGGCCACAACAGTGAGAGGCCCGTGTACTGCAACAAAAAAAAAATAGCTTTCCCCCCCCCCCCCCGTTACCATCTAATCTACAAATGGTATGCTTTTCATTGATTCAGGGTAAGGGGTTATTTTATGCAGCAGTACTCAGTGGTCTACACAGCTTGAGGGTAGGAGTGATGGAGAGTAGAGAGCAGAATTTCTAGGAATCCACACACAAAACCTCTACCTCAAAGTGCCTCCAGGGCAAGCATTACCCTTGGCCCAGAGAGCTCCCTGCTCACATCACCCTCTCCTCCATCACAAACACTGATTTCAGCGCAACTTTGCGTAGTTTCTCTCACTTATCAAAAAGTACCTCCTTAATCTTGTAACCCTTGATATTCTTTAGACAACCATAAACTCATTTATAATTAAAGATAGAGTTTTAAGTGCAGATAGTCTGGGAATGGTAAGACTGATAAATGTAAGGCATAAATGGAGATCAGTTTTCAAACAAGCAGTATTGCATGGGGGCGGGGTGGGCAGAGCATAGGACTCTCAAAACCAGTTGAATGTGGTTCTGAATTCTGACGCCACTTTTTACAGCATGGCCTACACCTCATACATCAACAGGTTGGCTCAGGAGGTTCAGAACTGTCTTTACCACCCCTGCATGTGCGTGCGCGCACGCACACACACACACACACACACACACACACACACGCACACACACCACCTTGTACTTTCCACCCTCCGATGGAACTGCAGTTTTAGAGCATGAAATGCGCAAGAGGGAACGAGGGGAAACAGGTCAGACCTGTGCTCACAAATCTGTGGTTGCTCTTTCTTGTCTGCACAGGATACAGTAGCTCATGTGAAGCAGTTTGGTTGTCAGAGCTGGAGTATTCCCTAGGGCTTGGTGAACCTGGACCATTATTCAGGCATCAGTATGGTGAGGGCTGGGCAGTGATTAGAGGTGGAGAGAGGGGAAGGAGAGGAGCAAACATTCATGGAGCACCTTCTTTCTGCCAGTGCTCATTACATCCATTGTTTTATTAATCTTTATAACTGCTGTGTCTTTATGTCAACTTACGATGGAGGAACTGAGGCTCGGTGAATGGAAACAATCTGTTAACACAGCTACTAAGAACAGGGATTCCAGTGTGATCAATTTGATTCCACTGCAACATGGAGCAGAAGGACAGCTGGGGAGGTAAGAAAAGGACTGCTGGCTGAAGTTAAAAGATGGCTGAAGTTAAAAAGGCTGAAGTTAAAAGATGTTTAAACCAGATTTTGGAAATTAGTGCAAGCTCTGTACCTCCCTGCCCCAATTTGAGTGCTGTTGTAGAATTCCTTCCCAAATTCTTACCTGTTCTTATTCATTTTTACTTGCTTTCATCTGTGTGGTATACTTGAGGGGTCAGGATGAAAGCAGGATTGGCATGTATGGAGTTTTGCTTGACACTGTGACCCTTGGGAAAAATATTGCACCAGACTCTCTCCCATCTCATCCCAATACACCAATTTACTTTTAGTCCCTACCCTGTCCTTACAGGACTTTTCTACTTTTGCTTGCTGGTCTGTTCACTGTCCCCAGCACTTGCCTTGGCTATGCTTTATGAGACCAGACTACTTACTCCACCAGGGCAGGGATTATATCTATTCTGCCCACCCTTGTGGGCCTGTGACCTAGAGAAGGGTGTGGCAAGGAGTCCAGTATACACTTGATTAAAATTAGATCCATGGACATCCCCATCTGAGAAGTGTTTTCCTTTCTCCTCTACTTGGACAAAGTCTAGCCAACTTTAAGGCCCAGTTTTTAATCTATCTTCTGTGAAGCTGTTCCATATTCCATATAGACATTTGCCCCTAATGCATTCATCTTTTTTTCAGAACTCAACTGTGGAAATTCCTTAAGTGATGTTTTAGACACTCTTATAATTTTGGTTAATTTACTATTCAATTCTTGTATTATGTTAAACATTTCAGGCTATATGACTTATTTCATTACAAGATAGCACTTTCTTTGTGGACAGATACTACTTTATCCCCCAGGACACAATTCTTTGGCAAATGGAAACTCAATAAATATTTGGCGGTGATGTTTTCACCCATCTGTAAAATTACTGCCCAAATAGTCATATAACAATTACTTAAAATAAGCTTGGGCTTAGTTTTTTCTTTGTTCAGTTTTGTGTTTTGAAAATTTTTCATAAAAATCACCAAATGATAGTGTTTCACCATTAAGTATTTGAGTTAAACATTTTGAAAATTTTGTGGTTTTGGAATGGTCTTTACTACCAACATTTTTACCTAATGAAGATTCAGCTTAGAGTGGAACCACAGTTTGTGCACAAGGCTGCAATGAGGTAATTCTCCAATTAGCAACGACAGTAAGAAAACAACAAAGTGAATCATCCTTGCCAAGTATGAAGAGATTACATGTTCCCATTTATACAATTTCCTTTATACAAAGGAAATACTAAATATAGATGTACCCCCATTGAGTTGCTGCATCAGAAAGAAGAGAGAAAATGCACAGGAGAGAAGGGAATGGGGATGGGTACAAGATCTGACAAATCAGAAATTTCTATAGAGCATCTTGTCTTCCATTATCACAAACTTCCTTGACTGAATTCTGCCTCCTTTCTCAAACGTTTCCCAAGCAGCATACTGTGGGCTATTTTGGGGAAATATTTGCACAAAATATCTAAACCTTATGTTTGCTGACAGGCTATGAAGTCTATGTTTTTAGTAAGAAAATTTCATTTTACACTAGAAATTTCTGATCCAACTGACACCCCTGCTTCCCATGAATCTTGAAGAAACAGATGGAAGTGGGAACCTGATTTTAACTGAGATTTAATCCTGCCTTAGGAATAATTTTTAAAATCTCTTATCAATATTTCACTAGCTTCTGAAGTTTTGGTTTGAGTAGACCAGCTCCTCTCAGGAAAATCTGAAAGAGAAAATCACAAAGATGAGAGCAATATATATTAAGTAAAAATCAGTTTCGCCAAGTGAGTTCAATCATTTATTAAAAATGATAATGAACATGAGAGTATGTCTGTAAAATATGACACAGATGATAGTAATACTGTTGCTACCATTAGTACATTTCCTGAGAACATGAAGCAAATTGCATCTTGACCATCCTGTTCTATAAATAGGCTGCCTTTGCCCTATTTAAGCCTGGGCCTAGTGGCTTCCTCTTTCCTGACCACGAAATCTTTTACTACCTGAAGAAGAGAGGTTGGGATATTTGGTGGGCATGGACAACATCAGTGGAAATTCAGACCCTGGAGTGTTTTGGCTAGTTGGATCTCAGCAGGAAAATCTAAGTTTCTCCATTGTATGAAAGTACAGTTTAGATAGAAGAGATGAAATGCACTTTGTTGCCCTTTCTCCACTCAGGGCACCAAGGCCTGGGTTATGATTCCTTACTATCAATTGATATTGAGAAGTTAGAGAAAAAAAAAAAAAAAAAAAACATGGACACATTTTTTTTTCCCCCTAAGTGTTGAAACTCAAGCGGGGCTTTTCCCTGCGTCCCCTGATGTATGTTCCTTTTGTCTTTTCCAAAAACGCCAATCATCTGACAATTTTATTTAAATCTCAGTCTATCTGCTTAGGGCAGTTGACTAGTAAATCTTAGGAAGCTAATACCTATATGTTATTCTTTCAAAAATACACATACTATTTTGGAGACTTGAGCAGGCATTATGGTAAAACTATAGATTTTTCAGAGCTGGAAGAAACCTGAGGGAATATTCAGTACAATCATTCAATTTTATAGATTATTAACAGCTTATGTAGCCAACTTTGGCTCATGTTTTCATTTACAGAATTTAATTTGAGGTAGACTGGGAAGATATAATTCTCATTTTATACAGGGAAAGTGTACTTAGATTTCAAATGACCTTTAAAAAACTGAGACTGCAGGTTAGTTTCAAAATCAACTTTAGAACCAAGGTTTCCTACCTTCTAGGCCAATTTTCTTCCTACAGTTGTATTACCTATGCTGGGCCCGGAACAGCACATTTCTGGTCCTTCATCTCAAGGACCAGATTTCAACCAGTCCACCTAGTTGTCCTCAGGCTTTGCCTCAGAACTCTCCAACTTTTGCAACTTTACTGTTCCAAGCTCAAAGAAAAATGTCATAAATTGCAAGTTGAAGAATAGGCTTTTCAGTAAGCGTGTCTCCAGAAAAAGACCAGCATTTCTCTGTCAAATGTTTTATTTAGCCCAGAAGAAAATCCATCTCCTCTGAAGCACCTTTGAAACCTTCCTTTTAGTAGTTTGTATGGATTTCTTTCTTTATTCATCAAATCTTTGTTAATAGACTAATATATTGTCCGTCCTGCGTTGTTACTTTATTATTTCAGACCGTTCTGTTTAGAATGCTTGCTAACATATTACTCCGATAGATATGCTTAGGTGTATAGTAAATGTTGCTAAATTCCCCAAAGGATATTAAACAAACACATATAGAATTGTGTTGATTACTACAGAGGTATCTTATGTTTTTGATGGACGTTTTGGATGGAAGGAACTGTGATTGGTCTTGCCACGAGTTTTCTCACATCTGTACTCCACTCTTTCATCCATCACAGTAGCAGTCATAAAAGCATAATTAAAACGTAGTGGTAATTCAAGATTGTATAAGTATATACAACTTTGGTGGCTGTGTTGATGTCAGGATTTCCCAAGAAATAAACTACCAATGCAAAACAAACATTGAAAATACCTTTGAAATATCACATTGAGTTAAATATAAACCTGGAGGGTTTTAGTAAGAGATTTGCCTAAGCCACAGTTTCTCAACCTTGGGACTGTTTGGGGCTAGATAATACACTGTTGTTGGGGGCTACCCTGTGTTTGTTTCAATGTTTGAATGAAAGAGTGGAGTACAGATGTGAGAAAACCTCGTGAGAAGACCAATCATTTAAGTATCATTGCTAAAATTTACTGTTTACCTGCTATGAAAATTTGAATAAAACAAGTAAATCATACTACGTAGTTGACTATTGTTTTATATTGTCATTTTTAGATCACCCATATTATTTGGATTGAGAATATATATGCCTAAATGAATTAAAGAGCTAACACTGAGATTTAAATAGCTAATAGTAATGTTTATGTAACATTAATATAACTGGTACCCAGTTTTGCATCTGAGGTATGTTTATAGAAGTTACATACAGAATATAGAAATGCTTTATACAGCATGGACCTATTTGAATGAGGGAGTTTGAAGGTTCAGAGAATGAGATACACAGGATTTGTGAGTGGATAGAGTGACTGTGTAATTTATCACCCACACCAGTGTTCCTTTGAGAATGGACCACTATTTATAACTAATCCAAAATAACAGTCATAAGCAGCTCTTTGGGGCAAGCCAAGATGCATGGTCACTCTATTCATGAATAATGCCTCAGATTTGGAGAAAATAACAGAGGATGATACTGAATTTAATATAGTACCATCAGGGATTTAGTACCTAGAAAAATATTTTTTAAATTCTTGGACATAGAAAGACTCCCCCAACACAGGCAAATGCCACAGCTTTGTTTGGAGATAGAGGCTTTGGTGCTAACAAGGGTGCCTTGTCTGCAACAGTAAGTTGCTTTGACATGGCCTTAATAGTACCTTGGGCAGGAATTGTGGCTTTTCAGCAATGGACTTTACCAAAGGAAGCTGAAACGAGAGGGGAAAGAGCATGTCCCATATGCTATTTGGGGGGACGGTTTGAGAGCAGTGGGAAGAGCTCCCTAGAGAGTTGGGAAGAGCCTCTGGCTGAGGAATGAGGAAAGGTGAATGGAGGTTTGGAATGAGGGTCAGAGTTCACTTCTGCAAGAAAAACTAGAGCAAATGTATTTACTACAGATACTCTTAATTCAATTTTTATCCTTCTAGTGATTTGCGGGGAAACCCTGGTTATACTGGGCAGATGATATGACCTGGAAAAAGTAAACTGTATGTTCCCCACATGAGATGATCAGTCTCGAGCTTTAGGAAAACTGTGCAGAGAGCCAGAGGACATTTAGGAGAGCAGCAGTCTAAGGCAGGTGGCCACAGGACTGTGGGCCCAGAAGAGATGGAGGCCATTTCAGGAGAATTCTGAGGAGATCTAACAGAGCAGGGACTTAGGATTAGAAGCCCGGGAGAGAGGCAGTTTCAGCATGAAACATGAACGTGAACTCATCTGAAATGGAGACTGTATGTCTGTAATGTTGGTTCCTGGACCCAATTTCAACATGTTGGAGAGGGAGGTCCCCACACATGCAACAAGCAATTTCATACAACACCTGGGTGTCCTCCAATTAAACTCAATACTGACACTATCTACCCAGAGACAGCATCAGATTCCACAAGTAAAGGGCTCAGTCCTACAAGACTGCCCTTCCCCGCCCCTACTTCAGATGCTAGTAACAAGTTTGTGTTGTCAGCTGTGCTTCTGACCAACAACCTCCTCCAACTCAAGATGCCAGTCACAAATGCAGGTTGTTACCTATACTTCTAACCAACTGGCTATAAATCAGAGGTTCCCTCCTTGGGTTCAATTAATTTGCTTGAGTGGGGCTCGTGAAACTCAGAGAAAGATTTTACTTACTAGATCACTGGTGCATTATAGAAGGATATAATCAGAAACAGCCGGATGGAAGAGATGCACAGGACAAGGTATGGGGAAAGGGCTCTTCAGGGCCCTCGTTGAACTTGCTACTCTCTCAGCACACCCATGTGTTCACTAACCTGGAAGGTCTCCAAACCCAGTCCTTTTGGGGGTTTTATGAGGTCTTCATTACATAAGCATGATTGATTCAAACATTGGCCATTGGAGATTGATTCAGCTTCCAGCCCCTTTTCCTTCCCTGGAGGTTAGGAGTGGGAACTGAAAGTTCCAAGTCCCCAGTCACATTGTTGACTCCCTTGGTAACCAGGCCCCATCCTTACGTGCTCTCCAAAAGTCACATTGTTAACATAACGAAAGACACTTGTATGGCTTTCATCATATAGGCAATTCCAGAGGTTTTGAGAGTTCTGTGCCAGAAATGGGAGGGAGACCAAATATAAATTTTTTATTACAAATCACAATACCACAATGCCTAATCGAGGCTTTAATTGTACATAAGGGCTATCAAATATTCCAACATCAAGTGTTAATGTAATAATCTCATGGAGATTTGTATGGAGAGCTCATACAATTTATATGAGCTCTACTGTGTACTGATTGAGCAGTTCCTTGAAAGCGTCCAACGGTTTTGTGACCCTTACCTTTATTCATTCTGCCTCCAGGTCCTTCTCCCATCTCCCTGTTCCTCTGGGAATTGGTGGCTTATCTTTCAATAGTAGCCCAAGGTATACCTTTTCCCTGGAGACTTTTTGATGTCCAGGAAGTACATCTTTGAGTTCCTCGTTTACCTTATATAGAGGTTCTAAATGTTGGAATGTTTGACTTTTGAGAAAGACAATTTCACACATCAGTCACGACATATACCGCTAACAGTTCAGTGTTATGGTGCTGGTTTAGCCTAGAGATATTTGAGCAGGGTTTGACTATTTTGTTTCATCTGCTCTTATCACTTTATAAAAATGAGAAGAAATGGAGAGGCAAAAATGACAGTTTTATAAACGTTATTTAGTTGAAACCAGGTTGAGATTTACTAGTGTATTGGCTGATAGTGGCAAAACTCAAGCCTCCACTGGATGTTCATAGGATTCATCATTTGTGGACAAGAGCACAATTTTAAAAAGCACATGGAATTCTGGATGCATTTTGTTTAAGAGTATGCCATTGGTACGTTTTACTTAAAAACACTTAAATGAACCTTGCTTTGGATGTTAGTGGGTTTAAAAGGTCATTGTGGTGAATGCCAACGAAAGACTGTTGCTAGCCATCAGGCTCTACAATGATCGGGTCATTAGTCACTGCAGTAAGTGACCTCTAACACACCCTGTGAGGTATTCAAAGTGAAGATGAGGAATGAGGCACTCTGCTCTGAGGAAAATTACTAGAAGAGGCCTTCTGATAGTTAGATATTTTCAGGAAAAAATTTTATGAAACCCATTTCTTACAACTTCTCATACCTAGAAAAGCACTAAAATCATCAGTGGAGACATCTGATCCTCATAATTAGCAGTAGCCTTCTACAGAGATGTGTGCTTGACTGTGCGTATCCCCCTTCACCAAATTCATTTATATATACTGACCTCCCAGACCACACGGCTTTGGAACAGTTTCTCAGAACCACCTGAGAGGCTGTTTTCTGGGCTATAGTTGTCAATAAGACACTGAACAGACTCACAGTTTTTATGTTTATGTGTGTGTGTGTGTGTGTGTGTGTGTGTGTCTGTGTGTGTTTCAGTCAACATGAAATAAGTTTGAAAACAATGCTAGGTCAAATCAAGTGTGCAAGTTTCTCTTTTCCTACAGGCCTTTCAGAGCATTAGATATGCTGATGTTCATGGTGATTCTGCCAGGGAGGATGAATATTAAGCATTTCCAAAATATGTTTGACCAAAAGATTTTTTTTTGGGGGGGGGCAAAGCCAATTTTACGATTACAATTTAATGAAACAATAATTTGGGGAGAACAGAACCTGCTCTCCAGGTATTTATTAGGGGTTCTTTCCTCCCTCCCTCCCCCTTCCTTGCTCTTTATCCCTGTCCTTCCACCCTTCCTTCTTCCCTCCCTCCCTCCTTCCCTCCCTTCCTTCTTTCCTTCCTCTCCCCTTCTTTCCTTCTCTTTCCCTTTCAAACCACTCTCTTTTCACCCCCTCATTGACTCCCTCCCTCCCTCCCTTCCTCTGTCTCTCTCTTCCTTCCCTTCTTTTTGAGTTCTCAAATTTGCAAATACCTTTATCACATATGCTATTTGTTATAAAATACAGTACTCTTTCCCCATGTGTACTTTATAGTTTTCCTCACTGGAAAAAGTATAATGAGTCTATCCATTAGGAAGTTCCACTCTTCAAGTCACTGAAAACTTTCTTATTTTGGCTAAGAAATATCATTTTACCTAATTTTCCTTCATTTTCTTTTTACTTCTGTCACAACATGATCAGTTAGAGTTTTTTGTTTTTATTTTGGGGAAGCAGAGGGCATTTTTTCACTTAGAAATAAAGTCTCTATCACATTATATCCCAGGATTTAACAACCAGGAGGTGGTAAGCAGGGGAATAAAAGCCTCATTGAGATGTGCATAGGTCCTTAGTAGGCTTACTCACTGGCTGAATATCTCGTTTCTGTACACTCCGGGAATGCAAATTCATTTCTTAATAAAAACAATGACATGTTACTATTGCTCAAGTAGAGCTACTTCCAATTAGTTGAAAGAACTTTTCTTTCTAGGAATGTCAAGGGTTTCCTGTAGTAAGTTTATACTGTTTTACCCTTTAGTCTTTGGTGAGCTTAGTTGTTTTATATCTGCCCTGAGACAAGATCCTATTTTCAGACACTGGCCAAATTGCTTCTGGACTTGGGAAGCTGAGAACTTGACTCTCTATCTGTAATGACTTCCTGGAAGACCTACCAGCAGCTAGTCCCTCAGTGGACAGCACTTCCCCTGCCACATGCCCCCTCTGTCCATGGCCTCACCATTGCCATCCGCCCAGTAGACTACTCCATACCAGTGCTATGCTGGACTCTCAACATTTATTTCTTCCTTGGAACTCAACACTGAAGGCCAGAGTGTAAAAGTTGTTGGCTCTGTAGGCCAGAGTTTCTACCACAAGTATTCAAGTCTACCGTTGTGACATGAAGGCAGTTGTAGACAATTCGTAAACAAATGGGTATTTCTGTGTTCCAGTAAAACTTTATTTACAAAAACAGGCCATAGACTGGATTTGGCCCACAGGCTGTAGTTTGCTGACCCTCATTCAAAACCACCCTCTGAGGTAGGTACTGTCATCTCCATCTTACAGATGAAGAGACTGAGGGGCATTGAGTTTAAGATCCAGGATCATCATGTTGGTTAACAGGGGAGCTAGGATTTAAACCTAGGCCAGCCTGGTGGAAAAGCTCATGTTCTTTCTACCTTATAATCTTGCCCTTGCACAAGAGAGTAGGAGTTACATGTCTAGAAAGGAAGGGGAGAGAGCTTATATCCAGTAGGAGGAATAAAAGAAATCAAAGGCACAAAAGGTCATGGTCCATTTTGGTGGCAATAAATAGATGAACTTGCCATGAAAGGGGCTACTGCAGAGGTGAAACAGAAGGTGTGGCTGGGGAGGAAGGCACATGTGTCGGTTAGGATCATGTTTGTCTGGGAGTAGAGAAAACTGATTAACGATGGTTTAAAATAAAGATATGTGCATGAGGAATCTGGAGATTGGCAACCTGGAACTGGTGTAGCATTTTCACAGTGCCATCAGGAAACAAAGCTTGCTCTATATTTCTGCTTAGCCATCCCTGGAATATGTCTTTAGTCCATAGCCTTCCTGTCTCATGGTTATATCAAGAAATAAGTACAGCATCAGGCCCACATTCCAGATGGTAAGATGGGGGAGGGATAAAAGTTAAAACATGATTTCAGCAGAGTCTTCTCCTTTTTAAAGAGCTTTCATGGAAGTCCCACCTTGCAACTTCTGCTTATACATCCTTGTCCAGAAAGTGTTACATGGCTACTTCAGCTGCAGTGAAAACTAGGAATCGTGTGAGGCTAGCTGCTTAAAACAAAATCAAGTTTCTATTAGTAATGCATAATGGATGGGTATCTAGCATTGACTGCCCCAATATAAATATCTAGAGAATGGAATGTAAAGTATACACACATACACATAATCCCTTGAAGAGAAAGATAAATATGCTGTTGGGTGAATAATGAGTGAGATGCAGATATATCAGAATGAGAAAATATAGCTATGAGACTATTGTGATTGTTAGTGAAGACTTAAGGTGGATGGTATGCTGGGGGCTAGATCATGAGTTTTTTGAAATTAGAGGGCATGGATGCACACTCTCTAGAACATAGCATGAAGCCTGGCTGATAGCAGATGCTCAAAAGATGAATGATTGAATAAGTACAAGGAAAGGGAAACTCAAAGGTGTGCTGATGTCTCGATGAATCAAGATGAATGGGAACATAGTGGAAACTTGAAGACAAATAGAGAAGGAATGAAGTTGGAGTTGTTTGAAGATTTTGCTCAACTACAAGCAAATACTAATAAATTTGTTTTAGGTGTGTTGAACTATGCGATAGAGCCGATGTTTGGTCCTTTCTCACCTTCCTTGTAACTTCCATTCTCCTTCTTTTGGATGCCCCATTCTCTGACCTGGTTTGCCAGTGTCCAATACCTGAAAACTTTTGCTTATAGAAGTTATCATCTAAGTAGGGTATTAGTGATGGCTTACCATTAAAACCCTAGGGCAGGGGTTCCCTGGTGGCACAGTGGTTGAGAGTCTGCCTGCTGATGCAGGGGACGCGGGTTCGTGCCCCAGTCTGGGAGGATCCCACATGCCGCGGAGCGGCTGGGCCCGTGAGCCATGGCCGCTGAGCCTACGCGTCTGGAGCCTGTGCTCCGCAACGGGAGAGGCCACAGCAGGGAGAGGCCCGTGTACTGCAAAAATAAAAAACAACCAAAAAACCCTAGGGTATTATCAGAGATAAAAATAACCAGTTACCAATTTCCCATGCATCTCTTCCCTCATTTAATCATTCCCTGGCTGCCACCTTCACATTTGGAATAAATAATCAGTAAGAAGGTCAGAGCTTCAAGAAGGCCTTGGTTGCTATGAAGAGAATTCACACTATGATATTGATAATAAGAAGAGGAAAAAAATCCATGACCTTTGGAATTCTTTATACATTAATTTAACAAATGTTTGTTGAGAGCCAGTCATGTGCCAGATACTGTGCTGGACACAGAAGATCCAACAGGGGCACAATAAAGACATGGTCATAGCTCCCACATCTGGAGATCTAAAAGCTTGGCTTAAGAACTGGGATAAATCTTAGCACCAAGGAAGCTTTTACTTTTTCATTTTATTCAAATGCTTGCACTAACCACCGGAAGTTTTGTGTATACTCCTGTGAAGGTTACAGGATGATCTGTTCTCCCTTTCACAGGCCTTTCCTTTAAGGCCAAGTTTTATGATTTAATATTTCTTTAGCACCATGGGCTTGGAGGTGATACAGTAAATGGAAAATAATCATAGTTTTTGCCTTGTAGGCTTGAAATTTATTAAATATTATTGTCTCTCTTTGTACTCGGAAAGTTTAATGTCCTGAAGCCAAATATAACAAGGTCATTTTAAAATAAAAGTATTGAGGCTGGACCTTCAGAGGAATAAGATGTGGAGATCACCTTCCTCCATACAAATATATCAAAAATACATCTACATGTGGAACAACTCATAGAGAACACCTACTGAATAATGGTAGAAGACCTCAGACTTCCCAGGAGGCAAGAAGCTACCCATATACCTGGGTAGGGCAAAAGAAAAATGGAAAAACAGAGACAACAGAATAGGGACAGTACCTGCACCTCTGGGAGGGAGCTGTGAAGGAGGAAAGGTTTCCACACACTAGGAAGCTGCTTCACTGTTGGAAATGGGGGGTCGGGGGAAGCTTCGGAGCCACAGAGGAGAGCGCAGTAACGGGTGCAGAGGACAAAGCAGAGAGATTCCCACACAGGATCGGAACTGACCAGCACTTACCAGCCTGAGAGGCTTCTCTGCTCACCCACCAGGGCAGGTGGGGGCTGGGAGCTGAGGCTGGGGCTTCGGAGACCGGATCCTGGGGAGAGGACTGGGGTTGGCTGCGTGAACACAGCCCAAAGTGGGCTAGTGTGCCACAGCTAACCAGGAGGGGGTCCGGGAAAAAATCTGGAACTGCCTAAGGGTCAAGAGAACATTGTTTCAGGGTGCATGAGGAGAGGGGATTCAGAGCACTGCCTAAACGAGCTCCAGAGACGGACATGAGCCGCAGCTATAAGCGCAGACACCAGAGATGGACATGAAACGTGAACACAGCTGCCGCTGCAGTCACCAAGAATCCTGTGTGCAAGCACGGGTGACTATCCACACCTTCCCTCCTGGGATCCTGTGCAGCCTGCCACTGCCAGGGTCCTGTGATCCAGGGACAACTTCTCTGGAAGAACACACACAGCCTCAGGCTGTTGCAATGTCACACTGGCCTCTGCTGCTGCAGGCTCACCCCTCATTCCATACCCCTCCCTCCCCCCACCTGAGTGAGCCAGAGCCCCCTAATCAGCTGCTACTTTAACCCTGTCCTGTCTGGGTGAAGAATAGATGCCCTCAGGTGACCTACACACAGAGGCGGGGCCAAATCCAAAGCTGAACCCCAGGAGCTGTGCGAACAAAGAAGAGAAAGGGAAATCTCACCCAGCAGTCTCAGGAGCAGTGGATTAAATCTCCACAATCAACTTGATGTACCCTGCAACTGTGGAATACCTGAATAGACGACAAATCATCCCAAAATTGAGGCTGTGGACTTTGGGAGCAACTATAGACTTGGGGTTTGGTTTCTGCATCTAATTTGTTTCTGGTTTTATGTTTATCTTAGTTTAGTATTTAGAGCTTATTATCATTAGTAGATTTGTTTATTGATTTGGTTGCTCTCTTCCTTTTGCGTTTTTTTTTTTTTTTTTTTTTTTTTTGTGGTATGTGGGTTCTCACTCTTGTGGCCTCTCCCATTGCAGAGCACAGGCTTCAGACACGCAGGCCCAGTGGTCATGGCTCATGGGCCTAGGTGCTCTGTGGCATGTGGGATCCTCCTGGACCAGGGCACGAACCCATGTCTTCTGCATCGGCAGGCGGACTCTCAACCACTGCACCACCAGGGAAGCCCCTTAATAATATTTCTAAATTTTTATTTTAATAACTTCCTTCCTTCCTTCCTTCCTTCCTTCCTTCCCTCCCTCCCTCCCTCCCTCCCTCCCTCCTTCCTTTCCTCCCACCTTCCTTCCTTCCTTCCTTGCTTCCCTCCTTCCTTCTCCCTTTTCTTCTGAGCTGTGTGGCAGACAGGGTCTTGGTGCTCTGGCCGGGTATCAGGCCCGAGCCACTGAGGTGAGAGAGCCAAGTGAAGGACATTGGTCAAGCAGAGACCTGCTGGCCCCATGTGATATCAAATGGTGGAAGCTCTCCCAGAGATCTCCATCTCAACACTAAGACCAAGCTCTACTCAACGACTAGCAAGCTACAGTGCTGGACACCCTATGCCAAACAACTAGCAAGACAGGAACACAGCACCATGCATTAGCGGAGAGGCTGCCTAAAATCATAATAAGTTCACAGACACCCCAAAACATACCGCTGGACACGGTACTGCCCAACAGAAAGACAAGATCCAGCCTCACCTGCCAGAACACAGACACCAGTCCCCTCCACGAGGAAGACTACACAACCCACTGAACCAACATTACCTACTAGGGCAGACACCAAAAACAATGGGAACTACAAACCTGCAGCCTGAAGAAAGGAGACCCCAAACACAGTAAGTTAATGAAAATGTGAAGACAGAGAAATACACAGTGGATGAAGGAGCTAGGTAAAAACCTATCAGAACAAACAAATGAAGAGGAAAAAGGCAGCCTACCTGAAAAAGAATTCAGAGCAATGATAGTAAAGATGGCCCAAAATCTTGGAAATAGAAAGAAATGGAAATAAAAGAATCGTTTAACAAGGAGCTAGAAGAACTAAAGAGCAAACAAACAATGATGAACAACATAATAAATTAAAAATTCTCTAGAAGGAATCAATAGCAGAATAACTGAGGCAGAAAAATGGATAAGTGACCTGGAAGATAAAATAGTGGAAATAACTACTGCAGAGCAGAATTTTAAAAAAGATGAAAAGAATTGAGTACATTCTCAGTGACCTCTGGGACAACATTAAACACACCAACATTCGAATTACAGGGGTCCCAGAAGAAGAAGAGAAGAAAAAGGGACTGAGAAAATATTTGAAGAGGTTATAGTTGAAAACTTCCCGAATATGGGAAAGGAAATAGTCAAGTCCAGGAAGTGCAGAGAGTCCCATAAAGGATAAATCCAAGGAGGAACATTCAAGGACACACATTAATCAATCAAAAAGTAAATTCAAAGAAAAACATATTAAAAGCAGCAAGGGAAAACCAACAAATAACATACAAGGGAATCCCAATTAGGTTAACAGCTGATCATTCAGGAGAAACTCTGTAAGCAAGAAGGGAGTGCCAGGACATATTTAAAGTGAGGAAAAGGAAAAACCTACAACCAAGATTACTCTACCCAGCAAGAATCTCATTCAGATTAAATGGAGAAATTAAAACCTTTACAGACAAGCAAAAACTAAGAGAATTCAGCACCACCAAACCAGCTTTACAACAAATGCTAAAGGAACTTCTCTAGGCAGGAAGCACAAGAGAAGGAAAAGATCTACAATAACAACCCAAAACAATTAAGAAAATGGGAATAGGAACATACATATCAATAATTACCTTAAATGTAAATGGATTAAATGCTCCAAGAAAAAGACAGATTGGCTAAATGGATACAAAAACAAGACCTATATATATGCTGTCTACAAGAGACCTACTTCAGACCTAGGGACACATACAGACTGAAAGTGAGGGGCTGGAAAAAGATATTCCATGCAAATGGAAACCAAAAGAAAGCTGGAATAGCAATTCTCATATCAGACAAAATAGACTTTAAAATAAAGACTATTACAAGAGACAAAGAAGGACACTACATAATGATCAATGGACCAATCCAAGAAGAAGATATAACAATTGTAAGTATTTATGCACCCAACATAGGAGCACCTCAATACATAAGGCAAATGCTAACAGCCATAAAAGAGAAAATTGATAGTAACACAATCATATTAGGGGACTTTAACACCCCTTTCAGCAATGGACAGATCATCCAAAATGAAATTAAATAAGTAAACAAAAGCTTTAAATGACACATTAAACAAGTTGGACTTAATTAATATTTATAGGGCATTCTATCCAAAAACAACAGAATACACTTTCTTCTCAAGTGCTCATGGAACATTCTACAGGATAGATCATATCTTGGGTCACAAATCAAGCCTTGGTAAATTTAAGAAAATTGAAATTGTGTCAAGTAACTTTTCTGACCACAAAGCTATGAGATTAGATATCAATAACAGGAAAAATCTGTAAAAAGTACAAACTCATGAGGCTAAACAATACACTTTTAAATAACCAAGAGATCACTGAAGAAATCAAAGTGGAAATCAAAAATACCTAGAAACATGATAATGAAAACACGATGGCCCAAAATCTATGGGATACAGTGAATGCATTTCTAAGAGGGAAGTTTATAGCAATACAATCCTACCTCAAGAAACAAGAAACATCTCAAATAAACAACCTAACCTTACACCTAAAGCAATTAGAGAAAGAAGAACAACAACAAAAAAAGGAAATCATAAAGATAAGATCAGAAATAAATGAAAAAGAAATGAAGGAAACAATAGCTAAGATCAATAAAACTAAAAACTGATTCTTTGAGAAGATAAACAAGACTGATAAACCATTAGCCAGACTCATCAAGAAGAAAAGGGAGAAGACTCAAATCAACAGAATTAGAAATGAAATAGGAGAAGTAACAACTGACACTGCAGAAATACAAAGAATTGTGAGAGATTACTACTAGCAACTATATGCCAATAAAATGGAAAACCTGGAAGAAATGGACAAATTTTTAGAAAAGCACCACCTTGTGAGTCTGAACAAGGAAGAAATAGAAAATATAAACAGACCAATCACAAGCACTGAAATTGAAACTGTGATTAAAAATCTTCCAAGAAACAGAAACCCAGGACCAGATGGCTTCACAGGCAAATTCTATCAAACATTTAGAGAAGAGCTAACACCTATCCTTCTCAAACTCTTCCAAAATATAGCAGATGCAGGAACACTCCCAAACTAATTCTATGAGGCTACGATCACCCTGATACCAAAACCAGATAAAGATGTCAGAAAAGAAAGAAATCTACAGGTCAATATCACTGATGAACATAGATGCAAAAATCCTCAACAAAATACTAGCAAACAAAATCCAACAGCACATTAAAGGATCATACACCATGATCAAGTGGGGTTTATCCCAGGAATGCAAAGATATTTCAATATATGCAAATCAATCAATGTGATAAACCATATTAACAGTTTGAAGGAGAAAAACCGTATGATCATCTCAGTAGATGCAAAAAAAGCTTTTGACAAACTTCAACACCCATTTCTGATAAAAATCCTCCAGAAAGTGGGCATAGAGGAAACTTACCTCAACATAACAAAGGCCATATATGAGAAAGCCACAGCCAACATGGTTCTTGATGGTGAAAAACTGAAACCATTTCTTCTAAGAACAGAAACAAGACAAGGTTGTCCACACTTACCACTCTTATTCAACATAGTTTTGGAAGTTTTAGCCACAGCAATCAGAGAAGAAAAAGAAATAAAAGGAATCCAAATCACAAAAGAAGAAGTAAAACTGTCACTGTTTGCAGATGACATGATACTATACATTGAGAATCCTAAAGATGCTACGGGAAAAACTACTAGAGCTATACAATGAATTTGGTAAAATACCAGGATACAAATTAATGCACAGAAATCTCTTGCATTCCTTTACACTAATGATGGAAAATCGGAAAGAGAATTAAAGAAACACTCCCATTAAGCATTGCAACAAAAAGAATAAATATCTAGGAATAACCTACCTAAGGAGACAAAAGATCTGTATGCAGAAAACTATGACAAACTGATGAAAGAAATTAAACTTGATACAAATACATGGAGTGATATACCATGTTTTGGATTGGAAGAATCAACATTGTGAAAATGACTATACTACCCAAAGCAATCTACAGATTCAATGCAATCCCTATCAAACTACCAATGGCATTTTTTCACAGAACAAGTGCCAGAAATTTCACAAAGTGTATGGAGACACAAAAGACCCCGAATAGCCAAAGCAATCTTGAGAAAGAAAAACAGAGCTGGACGAATCATGCTCCCTGACTTCAGACTGTACTGCAAAGCTACAGTAACCAAGACAGTATGGTACTGGCACTAAAACAGAAATATAGATCAATGGAACAGGATAGAAAGCCCAGAGATAAACCCATGCATATATGGTCACCTTATCTTGATAAAGGAGGCAAGAATATACAATGGAGAATAAACAGCCTCTTCAATAAGTGGTGCTGGGAAAACTGGACTGCTACATATAAAATAATGAAATTAGAACACTCCCTAACACCATACATAAAAATAAACTCAAGATGAATTAAAGACCTAAATGTAAGGCCAAACACTATAAAACTCTTAGAGGAAAACATAGAACACTCTGTGACGTAAATCACAGCAAAACCCTTTTTGACCCACCTCCTAGAGAAATGGAAATAAAAACAAAAATAAATAAATGGGTCCTAATATAACTTAAAAGCTTTTGCACAGCAAAGGAAACCATAAACACAATGCAAAGACAACCCTCAGAATGGGAGAAAATATTTGCAAATGAAACAACTGACAAAGGATTAATCTCCAAAATATACAAGCAGCTCGTGCAGCTCAATATCAATAAACAAACCACCCAATCCAAAAATTGGCAGAAGACCTAAAGTGACATTTCCCCAAAGAAGATATACAGATTGCCAACAAACACATGAAAGGATGCTCAGCATCACTAATTATTAGAGAAATGCAAATCAAATCTACAATGAGGTATCACCTCACACCAGTCAGACTGACCATCATCAAAATATCTGCAGACAATAAAAGCTGGAGAGGGTGTGGAGAAAAGGGAACCCTTCTGCATTGTTGGTGGAAATGTAAATTGATACAGCCACTATGGGGAACAGTATGGAGGTTCCTTAAAAAACTAAAAATAGAACTACCATATGACCCAGTAATCCCACTACTGGACATATACCCTGAGAAAAGCATAGTCCAAAAAGAGTCACATACCACAATGTTCATTGCAGAACTATTTACAATAGCCAGGACATGGAAGCAACCTAAGTGGCCATTGACATATGAATGGATAAAAAGACATGGCACATATATACAATGGGATATTACTCAGCCATAAATGAAACGAAATTGAATTGTTTGTAGTGAGGTGGATGGACATAGAGTCTGTCATACAGAGTAAGGTAAGTCAGAAAGAGAAAAACAAATACTGTATTCTATCACATATATATGGAATCTTAAAAAAATGGTTCTGATGAACCTAGGAGCAGGACAGGAATAAAGATGCAGACGTAGAGAATGGACTTGAGGGCACAGGGAGGGGGGAAAGTTAAGCTGGGACAAAATGAGATAGTAGCTTGACATATATACAGTACTACCAAATGCAAAATAGATAGCTAGTGGGAAGCAGCTGCATAGCAATGAGAGATCAGCTCGGTGCTTTGTGACCAACTAGAGGGATGGGATAGGGGCAAGAGATGCAAGAGAGAGGGGATATGGGGATATATGTATACATATAGCTGATTCACTTTGTTATACAGCAGAAACTAACACAACATTGTAAAGAAATTATAGTCCATTAAAGATGTTAAAAAAAAGTTAAGCATAGTTTATGGTTTAAAAGAGAAGATTCAATTACTTCAGTATAGGCATACCTCATTTTATTGTGCTTTGCTTTATTGTGATTCACAGATAATGTGTTTTTAACAAATTGAAAGTTTATGGCAACGCTCCATCAAGCAAGTCTTTCAGCATTATGTTTTCCAACAGCATTATTTTTTAACTTAGTGTACATACATTTTTTTTAATAGACATAATGCTCTGGCACACTTAATAGACTACAGTATAGTTGTAAAGATAACTTTTATATGCACTGGAACCCCAAAATTCATGAGGCTTACTTTATTGTGTAATCGCTTTTATTGCAGTGATCTGGAGCCAATCCTGCAGTATCACCAACGTATGCCTGTACATCCCCTAGTTCCCTATCTCATGGGTAACATCTGTTTACTGTTTGTACATATTCTTCTAAATTTTCATGTGAGGATAGTTTTAGATGCTTAACATGTACCATATTACTTAAAACATGTAAATGGTACCATATTACAAATACTGTTTGCTGCATACTTTTTACATTTAATAATAAATTTCTGGTATTTCTGTCAGAACAGAGAGCAATCATTTGTTTGACTGCTACAAAATATTTTATACATGAAGATAATATAGTTTGTTTAATCAGGCTGTTATTGATGGGTATAATATCTTTTTCCAAATGTTGCTGTTAAAAATAATGTTGGGGGCTTCCCTTGGTGGCACAGTGGTTTGAGAGTCCGCCTGCCGATGCAGGGGACACGGGTTCATGCCCCTGGTACGGAGGATCCCACATGCCGCGGAGCGGCTGGGCACCATGACGCCTGTGGCCGGCTGAGCCTGCGCGTCGGAGCCTGTGCTCCACAACGGGAGAGGCCACACCAGTGAGAGGCCCACGTACGGCCAAAAAAAACACAAAAAACAAAAAAACACAAAACAATAATGTTGGAATGAGAAGCCTCCCATTTATTTTGTTGGGACAAGTGTGACTAAAATATAGGATGGTTTTCCAAAAATATATAAGTATATAAATTGGAACTTTTAATAGATTTTTCTCAGTTGCCCTCCCAAAAGGCTTTAACAATCTGAAGCCTTAAAAGTATATAAATCCTGTTTCTTCATACTCTAGTCAACACTGAATATGATCAACTTCTGCTTTTATCTTTGTTACTTCTTTTTACTTATTAAGAGATATTTAGTTGTCTATATTCCTGGTTTTAAATTGAATATTTTTATTTACTTTTGATTTTTTTCTTAATTTCTAATAATTACATTAAGTCTATATGATTTCTTTTGAATGTCAATTAAGGTGTACCCTAGATTTTAGCCAATGGATAACATATTGTCTTTAATTTTTTTTATAGTGTATAATTCTGATACTGATTTCACCACATATAAGTGATATCATATGATATTTGTCTTTCCCTTTCTGACTTACTTCACTTAGTATGATAACCTCTAGTTCCAGCCATGTGCTGCAAATGGCATTATTTCATTCTTTTTTAAGGCTGAGTATTATTTCCATTGTATATATGTACCAAATATTCTTTATCCATTAATGTCGATGGACATTTAGGTTGTTTCCATGCCTTGGCTATTTTAAATAGTGTTGCTATGGACATAGGGGTGCATGCATCTTTTGAATTATAGTTTTGTCTGATATACTTCCAGGAGAGGGATTGGCTGCTGGATCATATAGTAATTCTATTTTAGTTTTTGTGAGGAAGCTCCATACTGTTTTCTGTAATGACTACACCAATTTACATTCCACCAGCAGTGTAGGAGGGTTCCCTTTTCTCCACTCCCTGTCCAGCATTTGTTATTTGTAGACCTTTTAATGGTGGCCATTCTGACTAGTATGAGGTGGTACCTCATTGTAGTTTTAATTTGCATTTCTCTAATAATTAGAAATGTTGAGCATCTTTTTCATGTGCCTCTTGGTCATCCTGTATGTGTTCTTTTATATATATATATATATATATATATATATATATATATATATTAATTAATTTATTTATTTTTGGCTGCATTGGGTCTTCATTGCTGTGTGTGGGCTTTCTCTAGTTGTGGTGAGCAGGGACTGCTCTTCATTGTGGTGCATGAAATTCTCATTGCAGTGGCTTCTCTTGTTGCAGAGCATGGGCTCTAGGTATGCAGGCTTCAGTAGTTGTGGCACATGGGCTCAGTAGTTGTGGCTCATGGGCTCTAGAGCACAGGTTCGGTAGTTGTGGCACACAGGCTTAGTTGCTCCATGGCATGTGGGATCTTCCTGAACCAGGGCTCAAACCCATGTCCCCTGCATTGGCAGATGAATTCTTAACCACTGCACCACTAGGGAAGTCCCCATCTGTATGTGTTCTTTGGAGAAATGTCTGTTTAGGTCTTCTGCCCATTTTTCAATTTCTTTGTTTGTTTTTTGTTGTTGAGTTGTATGAGCTGTTTGCATATTTGGGAAATTAAGCCCTTGTTAGTTGCATTGTTTGTAAATGTTTTCTTCCATTCTGTAAGTGGTCTTTTCATCTTGTTTATGGTTTCCTTTGCTATACAAAAGCTTGTAAGTTTGATTAGGCCACATTTATTTATTTTTGTTTTTATTTCTATTGCCTTGGAGACTGACCTAAGAAAACACTGGTACAATTTATGTCAGCGAATATTTTGCCTATGATCTCTTCCAGGAGTTTTATCGTGTCATGTCTTATATTTAAGTCTTTAAGCCATTTTGAGTTTATTTTTGTGTATGATGTGAGGGTGTGTTCTAACTTCATTGATTTACATAAAGCTGTCCAACTTTCCCAGCACCACTTGCTGAAGAGACTCTCTTTCTACCATTATATATTTCTTGCCTTCTTTGTTTGAAGATTAATTGACCATAGGTGTGTGGGTTTATCTCTTGGGCTCTCTATTCTGTTCCATTGACTCCATATGTCTGTTTTTGTGCCAATACCATGCTGTTTTGTTTAACTGTGGCTTTGTAGTATTGTTATTTTTTAAATGTTTTTGAATGTTTCTTTTCTAGTATTCCCCGTCTTTCCTCTCTTTAGCTGTAATGATAAGTTTTCTCTATCTCTTTCCCCACCTCATGGTTATAAATCATATTTGCATTTTTCTCATGGTTATTATTTCATTTTAAACAAATATTATATATTTGATGAATATAGATAATTGATGAAGCTATATAATTTCTCCTGAAGAAGATAAACTTCTTAGCACTCTTGTACTTTCTTGGCCCCCACCGTGTATATTCTGTTTCCTTGAAAAACACTGGGATTTAAGCTCTAGAATGTTCTTATTGTTTTATTATAATTCTAATTCCTTATAAGTTATTTCTTAACAATTAGGTTTCACAACTCCAGACAGTTGCTTAGAATTATCTATATCTTATTTTGTTAAAAATTTATTATTATATTTAGTTTCTCAAGTCTTTCTTAGATAAATTTTTCATTTGACTGGAACACATCCTTAATAATTCTTTCAGAATTTTTGTGGTTTTGAATTCTTTTTCTAAAATGTTTTTATTTTGCAAACACACTGGAATGCCTGTTAGTTATTTATTTCTCCATAACAAATCACCACTAAACTTTGGGGCTTAAAACAACAAACATTTGTTTTTCACAGTTTCTGTAAGTCAGGAATATGGGTGTTAATTCACTGGTTTCCTCTGGCTCAGAGTCACTGAAGAGGTTGTAATGAAACTGGCAGCTTGGGCTGTTGTTACATCAAGAGGCATCACTAAGGGAATGATTCAATTCCAAGCTCAATGACGTGGTTGTTGGCAGGTTCAATTCTGGCTCTTGGCTGGAAGCCTCCTTTCTTTCCTTGCTAAATGAATCTTTCCATAGAGCATCTCACAGAATGGAAGCTGGCTTCTCTCAGAGCAAGGGCACATGAAAAGGAAAGAGACTGCCCCTAAAACAGATGTCAAAGTCTTTAACCTAATCGTAAAGTGACATCCTGTTACATCTGTGTTCTGTGTGTTAGAAGTGATTCACTAAGTCCAGTTCACACTCAAGGAGAGGGCAGTTAGAGAAGAGCATGATGACTAGCACATGGGATCAGTGGAGGCCATCTTAGAGGCTACCTGCTATTATTTTCCCTCAGTATTTTCAAGACATTGGCTCACTGTTTTCTAACAATTTTTTTTTTCTCCAAATAAAAAGACTATTGACCTGAAACAAAAGACTGCCAGGTACTTCTCCAGCAATGAGTTTATTTGGTATCAAGGGAGAATTGAAATTCAGGGTCTGCAATCATGGTGTATCCCATGCAAGCTCTCCCCTGCAGAAAGGGAAGGAGAATACTTTTATAGAGGGGAAAAAAGGAATTTGGGAAGGCTCTAGTAAGCAAAAAGTCCATGTATTTTCATTAGTTGAGAGCTTCCTGGGAAAAAAAGGAGTTTTTTATACTTCCTGTTGGGCTCTGCTATTATCACAGGGAGTAAGGGGTCCTCTTTCTGGTCTCCTGACTGTATTTAATTGAGGTTTCTGTTTACTCATTTTTGCATGACTTATGTCAACTGATTTTTGTTCCTTTATAGATAACCAATTTTTCTCCAGATGAATTTATTATCTTCTTTTTATGTTTGGAACTCTGGACTTTCACTGAGGTGTTTTCTAACTTTCATAGCTTCTCATTACCCAGGATTGTCTGTTAATATTACTTTAAATCTGAAGATGTGAGCTTTTATTTAGTTTAGATATGTTTTTTCATGTTTATTTCTTCCCCTGTGGTTGACTTATGGAAATCATAAGATAGTTATTGGAATCTCTGTATTTATTTTCTATTCTGTTATCTGTTCTTCCATGTTTTTTTCATCTTTGTGCCCATTGGATCATATTCTGAGTAAATATTTCAATTCATTTTTCTAGTTTATTAATTTGATTCTCAATTCTCTGCTTTCTGCTATTTAATTTTCTTAATTTGAAATGAAAATGTGACCAGAGACTCATAGGAACCTAACCCCAATTTCCCCTAGGCACAGTAGTTCAGCAGTTGCTGACTCAGCATTTGCCAGTAACTTTATAGAACATAACTAATCACAAATAATGAGAAACGACTATACTTCAAAGGAGCTTGGTTTTGGAAAGAAGGAAGGAGAAATAGTTGTATTCAAGTATTAAGGAGGATATCTACTCACATGTTTTTCCTGAAGCCTGTCTTGGGAGGGTGTCAGCAGACATCATGGGCTCAGGAGACTTCCCCGTTTTCTTCAAGGCAAGGAGGTGAAGGGTGTATTTAGAGAGGAACTTGAGATAATAGGAATGTTCACTTATTTTAGATCAGGAACAGCAGAAGACACACTGAAAGATTTGGGGAATTGTAGATTGTTATTAAGTCAACCTTTAGGGCATGTACACTGACACTGCAATACAGGGATGAGAGTTAGGGATGATCTAGATAACAGATTTTTTGGAAGTGATGAGGTAAATAGGAATGTGAGATATGATAGGAGATTAGCCTGATGGTTTATTAGAGAAAGGTGAATAGCCATTGCTTCCTTATGTGGATTGTCATACTCTAGTTGTGGGTTAACAGTGGTTGGGGCTGATGTTGCTGAGGTTGTACTTAGTCTAGGATTATGCCTGAAAATTTCACTTTTTGAAGTTCTCTCTTCTGACAGGGGTTATGGATTTTTCTCCCCAGACCTGTGGGTTTACATTATCAATTTTTCTTTATCTTCATTATACCTTCCTGCAACTCATAATATATGGTATGTTTGGAAGTGGTACCACTGTATTAGCTTTCTCAAACTGTAAGATTTTATTTTTGTTGTTATATATTCCTTTTGTCATTTTTATAGTTCTTTGGGAAGAGAGTGTGCTAAGCAAGCCATCTTGAACTTTAGACCTATGATGATCTTTCTACCATTTCTGTTCTAGTCTTTTTATTCCCTTTTCTATTACCACATTAAAAAGTTGGAATATCAAGAGAGGAAATATTATTAAATAACTTTAAACATTGGGAGAAGGAAAGTGGAGTTAATTTTCTACCTTTAATACAGAAAAGTGCCTATCACACTTAAATGTATTGATGTGGGGGAGGGGAATAGCTTTTAAGATATTAATACAACTATCTATATAATAGTAATATTAAATATGACTACCAAATACCATTCCTTTAGCTATAGGGATAAATGTGTATCAGCTTCACCGTTAACACTTATCCTGCTGCCTTCTGACTATCAAGGTATCCAGAATGCTCCAAAGCATTCTAATCAATTCCCACAATTAGAGAAGTTCTCTTAATGGACTTCAGTGCAATACTAAAGAGAAATTAACTGCCTACCACGATCCTTTAATGAAATAGAGTTACGACTTAATTTCAGAAGACTTCTACTACATTTCTTTGCTGCTATGAAGCTACTCTACATTTTTAAACAGACATCTCCCTGTCACAAGAAGCTATGGAGGCAAAGTACTTTTATTTTTTTTATATTTTCTAACATCTTATTGGAGTATAATTGCTTTACAATGTTGTGTTAGTTTCTGCTTTATATCAGTTATATGTATACATATATCCTCATATCCTCTCCCTCTTGCACCTTCCTCCCACCCTCCCTGTCCCACCCCTCTAGGTGGTCACAAAGCACTAAGCTGATCTCCCTGTGCTATGCGACTGCTTTCCACTAGCTATTTTACATTTGGTAGTGTATATATGTCAATGCTACTCTCTCACTTCGTCATCCCAGCTTACACTTCCCCCTCCCCATGTCCTTAAGTCCATTCTCTACATCTGCATCTTTATTCCTGTCCTGCCCTTAGGTTCATCAGAACCATAAAGTACTTTTAGAAAAAGGTATTTGACTTGCAACAGGGAAGAGGATATGAGGGAGGTATGGAATCAGAAGTACATATAGTGAGCACAGGGCAACTTATTTAGCAAATCTAAGTTGTAGGACTCTTCAGAACTACAGAGACAGGGTTTTCTAAATTGCTTTCCTTGACATTTAACATTAGGAAAAAAAAGTTTGACAGTGTTTTAAATTTCAAATTTAAAAGATTTTTCTTTCTGTATGCAAAAGGAAAATTCTATTTCCATCTTGTGAAATTATTTATATCTCAGATGTGAAAATGTGTTTCTGGATTTGCTACAGTGCCGTCCTAGGCAAAAAGTGAGGGCATTTAATGTCACCACAATTCTTGTTGTCTTTCATACTTATAAAAATAATTACTGTAGAAAAGTATAAAGAAGATAATTGCTTACAATCTTACTCTCATTTATCCAGGTTATATTTCATGGGAGATCTTTTAAAGAGGAGAACGTAGTACTACAATAAAATGCGGACATACTGTACATATTTAGTTTTTCTCCTGCTTTTATCATATGTGTATTTCAAATAGTATTTGAAATAATTAATTTTCAAATCTCTATGTCAAAACCAAAATAATTTTCATTCATAGTTACAAGTAATAGCTGATCTAGCTGATAGTTAAGCTTCTATAATTATGCTGTCTTGCTATTACTCTCTAAAACTTAATGGTCATTTTATTTTTCACTTTTGCTCTATGGATTGTCATCTATTTGCTCTTACCTTCAGTATGTGGAAGGTATAGATTGTCTTTAATTCTACTAGTTGTTACCTATAAAACCCTTTAAAACAATGTGTCTTGAAATAACACAGTAAAAAAATGAAGCAATACCACCCCTGTACAAAATGTTTTCATTTACAGCAGTCCAGCTAAGTTACTGGATCTTTTTTTTATATTTTACATTTTTTCACTGAAGTATAGTTGACTTACAGTATTATATTAGTTTCAGGTGTACAACATAGTTGATTCAATATATATATATTGTTATTTTTTGTGGTACGTGGGCCTCTCATTGTTGTGGCCTCTCCCAACCGCAGAGCACAGGCTCTGGACGCGCAGGCCCAGCGGCCATGGCCCACGGGCTCAGCCGCTCCGCAACACGTGGAATCCTCCCAGACCGGGGCACGAACCCGTGTCCCCTGCATCGACAGGCGGACTCTCAACCACTGCGCCACCAAGGAAGCCCGTGATTCAATATTTTTATAGATATACTTTATTGAACTGTAAAATATTGGCTATAATCCCTGTGCTATACAATATATTCTTGTAGCTTATTTTATACATAGTATAGTATTTTATACATAGTGTAGTATTTTATACATAGTATTTATTTATTTTTTTTTTTTGGCTGCACGGGGTTTTCTTTGCTGCAGCTGGGCTTTCTCTAGTTGTGGTGAGTGGAGAGCTGACTCTTCATTGTGGGCTTCTCATAGTAGTTTGTACAGCTTAATCCTTTACCTGTGCTTGCTCCTCTTCCTTTTCCTCTCCCCACTGGTAACCACTAGCTTGTGCTCTGTATCTGTGTGTATTTCTGTTATGTTATATTCATTTGTTTGTTTAATATTTTAGATTCCACATATAAGTGATACATAACAGTATTTGTCTTTCTCTGACTTATTTCACTAAGCATAATACCTCCAGGTCTATCCACATGTTGCAAAAGAAAAAATTTCGTTCTTTCTATGGCTGAGAAGTAATCCCTTGTATATAAATACCACTTCTTCTTTATCCATTCATATGTTGATGGGACACTTACATTGCTTCCTTACCTTGGCTATTGTAATAATGCGTGCTATGAACATTAGGATGCATGTATCTTTTCCAATTAGTGCTTTCATTTTTCTTGGGATATAAATCCATGGGTGGCATGGCTGATCATATAGTAATTCTGTTTTTAGTTTTTTGAGGAACCTTCATACTGTTTTTCATAGTGACTGCACCAATTTACATTTCCACCAACGGTGAACAAAATTCCCTTCTCTCCACATCCTCACCAACATTGGTATTTGTGGTTTTTTTGATGATAGCATTCTGACAGGTGTGATGTGATAGTATTTTCATTTTTGTTTTTTTTTATTTCTCTGACAATTAGTGATATTAAGCATCTTTTCATGTACCTGTGGCCATCTGTCTGTCTTACTTGGAAATATATCTATTCAGGTTTTTCTGCCCATTTTTAATTGGATGTTTGGCTTTGTATGAGCTGCTTATATATTTTGGTTATTAACCCCTTATCTGTCATACCATTGGCAAATATTTTCCCTCTTTCTGTAGGTTGTCTTTTTCATTTTGTTGATGGTTTCCTTTGCTTTGCAAAAGTTTTTAAGTTTAAATATGTTCTATTTGTTATTTTTGCTTTTATTTCCTTTGCCTTAGACAACATTAAAAAAATTACTACAATTTATGTCAAAGACTATTTTGCCTATGTTTTCTTCTAGGTGTTTTATAGTTTCCAGTCTTACCATTTAGTCTTTAATCCACTTTGAGTTTATTTTATACATTGGGTGAGAAAATGTTCTAATTTTATTCTTTTACATGTAGCTATCCGGTTTTCCCAGCACCATTTATTGAAGAGACATCTTTTCCCTGTTGTGTATTCCTGGCTCCTTTGTCATATATTAATTGACCATAAGTGTATGGGTTTATTTCTGGGCCCTTTATTCTGTTTCATAAATCTCTGTGTCTGTTTTTGTGCCAGTACCTTGCTGTTTTGATTACTGCAGCTCTGTAGTATTGTCTGAAGTCAGGGATGTAACACCTCCAACTTAGTTCTTTTTTCTCAAAATTGCTTTGGCTATTCAGGGTCTTCTGTGCTTCCATATAAATTTTAGAATTATTTGTTCTAGTTCTGTGGAAAATGTCATTTTTTTTTGATAGGGATCACATTAAATCTGTAGATTACTTTGGGTTATGAACATTTTAACAGTATTCTTCCAATCTAAGAATATGGGATAACTTTCCATTTATTTCTATCATTTTCAAATTTCTTCATTAATTTTTACAGTTTTCAGAGTATAGGTCTTTCACCTCCTTGGTTAAGTTTATTCCTAAGTATATTACTCTTTTTGATGTGATTTTAAACAGGATTGTTTTCTTGCTTCCTCTTCTTCCCTTCCAATTTGGCTGCCTTTTTCTTTTCCTTGTTCAGTTGCTGTTGTTACAACTTCCAATACTATGTTAAATAGAAGTGGTGAGAGTGAGCATCCTTATCTTGTTCCTGATTTTAGAGAAAATACTTTCTTCTTTTCATCAGTAAGTATGCTGTGGGTTTGTCATAATGACCTCTATTATGTTTATATATGATCCCTCTATACCAACTGTTATGAAAGGTTTTATCATGAATGGATGTTGAAATTTGTTAAATGCTTTTTTGTGTCTATTGATATCATCGTGTGATTTTTATCCTTCCTTTTGCTAATGTTGTGCATCACATTGATTGATTTGCAAATATTGAAACATCCTTGCATGCCTGGAATAAATCCCACTTGATCATGGTGAATGATCCTTTTCATATATTGTTGAATGTGGTTTGCTAATATTTTGTTGAAGAGTATTGCATCTATACTCATCAGAGATATTGGAGTGTAATTTTCTATTTTTGTAATAGCTTTGTCTGGTTCTGGTATCAGGGTAATTGTGACCTCATAGAATAAATTTGGTAGTTTTACTTCCTCTTCAATTTTCTGGAATAGTTTGAGAGGGATAGGTATTAGCTCTTCTTAATTCCCCTGAGGAGTTTGGTTTAATTCCTCTGTGAAGTTCTGATCCTGGAATATTTTTTGCTGGGAGTTTTTTTTTTTAATTACAAATTCAATTTCACTAATAGTGATTGATCAGTCTATTCAAATGTTCAGATTGTTTATTTCTTCCTGATGCAGTCTTGGAAGATTGTGTGTTTCTAGAAATTAAGCCATTCTTCTGGTTGTCCAATAAGTATTCATTTGTGATATTTTGTATCTCTGTGATATCAGTTGTTATTTCTCCTCTTTCATTTCACACTTTTTAAATGGGGTTCTCTCTCCTTTCTTTTGATGAGCCTGGCTAAAGGCTTATCCGTTTTGTTTATCTTTAAAAAAAAAAAAATAGGACTCCCCTGGTGGTGCAGTAGTTAGAATCTGCCTGCCAATGCAGGGGACACAGGTTCAAGCCCTGGGTCCGGGAAGAATCCCACATGATGAAGAACAATTAAGTCCACGAGCCACAACTACTGAGCCTGTGTGCCACAAACTACCGAAGCCCATGCACCTAGATTTTTGTGCTCTGCAACAAGAGAAGCCACTGCAATGAGAAGCCCATGCACTGCAACGAAGAGTAGCCCCCCTTGCTGCAACTAGAGAAAGCCTGTGCACAGCAATGAAGACCCAATGCAGACAAAAAAATAATAATAATTAATTTTTAAAATAACAATAAAAACAAACAAAAAACAGTTCTTGTGAACAATTTGTTTTTATAGTATGGACTCTTCAATAAACATGACATGACTATTTACATAGGTTTTTCTTAAAGTATAGCTGTGTTTTCATTTTGATATAGGGACCTACCTATCTTTTGGTTAATTTATTCCTCAGCATTCATATTTTTGATGTTAATGTAAATTGTATTGCTTTGTTAATTTGTATTTTATTTTCCAATTGTTCATTTCTAGTATATAGAAATATAATTAATTTTTACATAGTGAGTTTTTATCCTGTGATCTTGCCATATTAACTTTGTAGTCTAGTGGAGTTTTGTCCTTTGTAGATACTTTAGGATTTATTTATTCACAATTAAGTCAACTGAAAATAAAATAGCTATCCTCTTGCTGAGTAATACGTGCTTTATTCTTTTTCTTGCCTTATCGCACTGTGTAGATCCTCAAATAGAATATAATTGGGAAAGATGAGGGCTTGCATTCTTGCCTTGTTTTTGATTTGGGGCAGAAAATTTAACTATTTCACATTAAGTTGTCATATTAATGGTAGATCCTTATAGTAACCTGTAGTTGCCCTTAATCAGGTTGAGAAACACTTTTTTAATTTTTTTATGTGGCTCTTTTTTTTTTTTATCATGAATGTTGAACGATGTCAAATGGTTTCTCCTGCCTCTATTGAGAAAATTTTATTTTTCTTTAGTGCTGTCTGTGAATTACATTAGCTTGTTTTTCAAACATTAATCTTACATTTATGGGATAGCATCACTTAATAACATACTTTTAGTGTATTTTTAAATTAATTTTCTAATATTTTAACTTAGAATGTTGTAGCTATGTTTTTAAGGAATAGAGTTTTGCAATTTTTTTCTTGTCATTGTCTGCTTTGCTCTCAGGGTTAAATACTGCAATATGATTCCTCTTCTTCTATTTGCTGAAACATTTTGTGTAAGATTGGGTTTATTTATTCCTTAAATAGTAAATAAAATTCCTGATTGAGGCCAACTAGGCCTGATGTTCTTTTTATTTTTTCTGTGGGAGGACAGGGGTGGTCATCAAGTTTTTAAATTATAATTCTGGTACTTTTTGTGTTAAATAAAATATCCATTGCATCTGAATTGTTTGAAGTTTTTTGACATAAAGTTGTTTACTGTATTTTTAGGGATGGTAGTTGCAGGTAATTTTAGTCTGTAGGGTCATGTTGATTTTCCCTCAGTTTTACTGGTGATTTTGGAAACTTATGTCTTCTTCCCCTACTTTTTCTTTTTCAATAAATTAAGCTAAAGATTTATCATTTTTATTTCTTTTCAAAGAAACTACCTTTGTTCTTACTGATTCTGTCTTTTCTGTTCTGTTTGCTATTTATTGATTATGCTCTTAAATTGTTCCCTACTGTTTACTTCAGCTTCATTTTTGTCTTCTTTTTCTAGATTTCTATTGTAGAAGATTATATGATTGACTTAAAACTTTATATTTTTTTTTACTTTTTAACTATGCATGTAAAGTTATAAATTTTCCTCTATATTTTCTGCCTGCCTCTTCCCCCCCAATGGAACTCCAATTATGCATATATTAGACCTATTAATATTGTCTCACATGTCAATGAAACTGTCATTTTTTCTTATAGCTTTTTTTCTCTGTGTACTTCAGTATTCATGGATCCTTTTGCCCTGTTTTCAAGTTAACTTTACTTCTGCGACGCTAATTTGCTGTTAAACCCATCAATGAAAATTTCATTTCCGATACTACATTTTTTTGCCCCATACCTCCATTTTTATAGTTTCTGCTTTATTTCTCATGTTCATGTTTTTCTTTATATTATTGAACATATTTATAATACTTAAATTATTTGTTTGCTAATTTTATCACATTAGCATTTTGGTTTTATTTCAGTTAAGTTTTCTTCTGGTTATGGGTTATATTTTACTGCTTCTTTGCATGTCTGTCTGTCTGTTTTGTTAGATTCTGTACAGTTTAAATATTACCTTGTTGCATGTCTATTTTTAATCCCTGGTTGGTCTCAAATACCTTCGGGCAGAAAGCCAGGTTGATTATACAGCTCACTTTGTTACTTCCCTTCTTTTAGGGATCATAGTCCTGTAATCTCTGTGAACTATTGTTTCACAAATTTTGTCCAGTATTTTGGTTGCTTATGTCAAATGGGCTAGTATACTGCATATTATACTATCGTGCTCTGTAGTAGAAGTATGCATTTACTTTTGTAACTGATTTTTTACCAGATAGCTGGACTTAATTTTATGCTTAGTGGCTTTACTTTTCATATCAGTATTTCATAACATTTAAGTTCTTTTTATTTTTCTCGCAGTTGGTTTGGGTATATTTTAAAGCGCTTTTTGAAATATTTTCTAAGAATATCTTTCTGTTGTTTTAACGAGAGAGATAACATTATGCTAAGTGAAATAAGTCAGAGAAAGACAAATACTATATAATCTCACTTGTATGTGAAACCTAATGAAGCTTGACTCATTGAAACAGAGAACAGAATGGTGGTTGCCAGGGTCTCGGGAGTGAGGAAAATGGGGAGATGTTAGTCAAGAGTTACAGGCTTCCAGTTATAATATGAGTATAAATTCTGGGAATCTAATATACAGCATGGTGACTATGGTTAATAAAATTTATTATATACTTTAAAGTTTCTAAGAAAGTAGATCTTTAATGTTCTCACCACACACACACACAAAAATAATTATATAAGGTGATGGAGAAGTTAACCAAACCTATTATGGTAATCATTTTCCAATATTTATGTGTATCAAACCATCACATCATACCTGTTAAACTTATACAATGTTATGTGTCAACTATACATCAATAAAGCTGGAAAACATTTTATTGGGTATCTAAACTTTGAAAGCAACTAGTACAGGTATATAGAATATATATATATATATACACACACACACACACAGTTTGTATATATTATTGAAAGTTTTATTGTTTGAAGCTTATGATTTTCAGTGACATAATTGTAATGGGGGGATCTCAAAGTATTGATGCTGACAAATATTAAAAGAGTTTTGCTGATCTCTGTACCTACCAGAAAATCCAGTGGAGAATTTTTGTCTAATATTGTTCAGAATAAAAATCTAATATAATGAAACAAAGGGTGCTATTAAAATTAGAAGAAATAGAATGGGCTAACTGTTTAATTTTAAGGGTGACATAAATGTGATAATTCTGTAACTCCAGAGTGTTTACTTTTAAGCAACTGTAAGGTAGAAATGAGCAATGGTATCATGGAGCTGATTCATCCATTTGAATCTGACAGTTCCTGAACTTAATGGGATGTTGTTGTTAGGTCAATGGTATAATGAGAAAACCCACATACAAACAAGAAATAATAATTGGAGAGGATTAGCATGTATTGTAAATAATTCCCCCTTTGGAATTAAGGGGTTGTCTGGTAAGTATTTGGAGAGAAGTCTGTGTAAGGAAGAAAGATAGGATCACAAGGAGCTCTGGCATTCCATTTCTATAGTCTTTGAATTGTTAAAATGCTTCTGTACTGTTGGAACAAAGTTCCTGCCTTGAGCTTCTGTCTAAAGGGACATCCCTGGACTTAACCATGATCCAGTAATGAAAGGGTTAAACTCTTACATAGCAGCCTTATAGTTCTCTTCTCCAACATTAGAGCCTGCATCCATTTTGACTGATACCAGTGCCTTTGTCCAAAATCACCCTGTACAAAGGGGTGGACTTGTGCTGTTAATGAGGGGAATTAAATTTGAGAAACTCTTGGGCTTTGTAGACAGGTGTTATCTTCAAATAACATGATCATAGTGTATAAATATATTAGGCACTAGCTCATTTACATCTTCTCTTCTACCTGGTAAACATGGCTTTAAGGGTGAAAACCAAGCATTAGGAAATGCTTGGCTTTCCAGATTGGAGTGGCTAATTTTCCAGGTTGGAGTGGATTTGTAAATTGGATTGGATTGCTAGGCATTGAGTCAGAGACCCAGATCACTCTGCCTGCCACTTCCACATAAAAGGTGTGGAATAGAGCTTCCCTGGTGGTGCAGTGGTTGAGAGTCCGCCTGCCAATGCAGGGGACACGGGTTCGTGCCCCGGTCCGGGAAGATCCCACATGCCACGGAGCGTCTGGGCCTGTGAGCCATGGCCACTGAGCCTGCGCGTCCGGAGCCTGTGCTCCACAACGGGAGAGGCCACAACAGTGAGAGGCCCGTGTACTTAAAAAAAAAAAAAGGTGTGGAATAAGCACAAGTGGGAGTCAACAAGGATGATCTTTTTTTTTTTTTTTTTTTCCTTTCCCAGTAGGAGAAATCAGAGGAACATGCCATGTGCTAGTTACAGGAATAGCTGATGATTTTATTTTTCTCCCAACAACTTTTACATATTTAGATGGCATATGTTGTTACTTCTCCTGGTGAGTGCCTTTTCACAAAGTTTATTCAAGGTGAAGTTTCCTAGTTTAAATACTGACTCCTGCTGGAAAACTGTTCTAATATCATTGTAATAAAGTTGCTTATGGAGGGCAGCAAGTTATTGAACAAGATACAGCTTTAATGATTTTTGTTAATGTTTTTTCTGAGATATAAATTGCAGTAGAAAAATATCAGAGCAGGAAAATCACTGTAGTACAGTAAATAAATCTTCTCCCTAAACCACCAGTCTGTGGTAGAAATGAAATGAGCACCATAATTTCTTCAACAGAAACATATGTTAAGTACTTACTTGATGGTGGGAGTATAGAGAAAATGATTATATTTCATATCTAATGCAAACTGGATAAAGTAAATGTAGGTCTGTTGTTGGGGAATCTATCGGAGAGACTAACAAGCTGGCAAATTACATTTTCTCCACTTGTATAGAATTTAAATTGGGAAGATATAAATGAAGTTCTAGTTAGCTGCATAAATCCTTGACTGTGTACCAGGAGTGTCTTGGCCTCTTGTGTGCCCATGCCTGTCTTCACACATACACCCATAGCCAGCTCTAGCAATATCTAGAGACAGGTAGAGGAGCATGGGATTAACTTTATCATTTATATCAAAAAGCAACTTTGAATTTAATGTCTAAGTGGAATAGTCAGATCTATATTTAGGTTTGAGATTCAGCTGAAAAAACAACATTGCCAAAAATGATGAATTTCCTAGGTTGGTTCTTCATTCTTACCAAGGATAGGAAAATCATCGTAGAGGAAATGAGACTCAAAGTTTGCCAGATGATCCTAATCAATATATTTCTCTCACCCCCTCAGTGCACTTCCTTACCAGCACCAGTAAAAAGAAAACATTCCACAAATGTGGAGAAGTTATAAAGAACCCTGGAGGCCCAAGTTCTAATATTGACCCAGAATTCAACTACTGGGGTGACATTGCTTGAGTAATTTACCTCTTAGCTAGTTCCTCATCAGCCTAAGATTCTTATATTGAAATGTCATGGAATTTTCTGAAGTGTTCTTTTTTTTTTAACTTGTAAAATGCCTGCTCATAGTCAAACTTCACCATGTCTAATTTATAACTGAGGTTACTTTTTACATACTGGTCTCCGCTAGATCCAGTGTCATAGATTTCAGAAGTGAGTGACGCTGTCCTCCTTCAGTTTCTATGATCATATTGTGGCAAGAAAATTCAGGCCATTAACAAGCAAGTTTTAATAAGAACCACACCTCCTATATGTATTAAGCCCTTTCTAACTGCACTCTGCTAAGTGTCACTTAATCCTCACGTCAACTTTATGAGATGAGTATGGTCAATACCACCCTCATTTTGCTTCAGAGGAGTGATGTGATGTGTGGCCACGTCACTCTTCTGGTAGGGGAAGAAAGACCTGGAATTAAAACATAACTAGTCTGATCCCAGTGCTTGCTTTTGACCTTTCTGTTCTACTTCATTGGCAGAGTACAACTCTCCCTTTCTGCATCTTATAGCACAGCTACAGAAATAAAGCATTTATAAGCCTTTTGTGGGTTTTCCCTGCTATTCTTCTATCCAAATGCAAAGCTTCCATTTTGACATAAATATTTGGAGTGATTCTTGCTTGTATCTTTTCTCGTCCCACTCTGTCCCACAAACCTACAAACATGCTTAAATCTCTCTGGCCCTAAAAGATATCCTTCAATCCTCTTCCCCTCCTCCAAATGCTAGCTCCCGTGGCTCTTTGCTTTTCCCCACCATGGTTCTCATAAGGCAAGTTGCAGTAACATGCATCCCATTTTGCATCATCTACTTGCTCTTTACTCTTTGGCAGTCAGGCTTCTTCTTCCTCAACTTTATGGGAAGTGCTCTGTCGAGCATGACTGATGATCGTCAAATAAAATGGCCTTTTCTCAGTCCTTATTCTTCCTGAAATTTTCTACAACATAGTTTAATTCCCCTCATTCATTTGAAATTCTCTTTGAGATGCTGTATTATCATGGTTCTCCTGTCTAAAGCAGGAATTGGCAAACTGAACCACAGGACAAATTTGGTTTTCTGCTTGTTATTTAGGTAAACCATTATTGGAACATAGCCATGTGTATGTAGTGTCTATGGCTGATTTCACAACTACAGTGTCAGACAGTAGTTTGTAACAGAAGGCTGTATGAGTAGCAAAGCCAAAAATATTTCCTAAAATATTTCTGGCCACTTACAGAACAAGTTTGCTGGCCCCTGCTCTAAATGATCATTTTAAGGTTTTCTATATTCTTTCTGTGCTATAAATGTATACAGACCACAAAGGACCATTTCTGGATCTTTTCTTTTTTTCTATACCATGTCCCACAGAGATATACTTCATTTTCCTAATTCTATCCCAACTTTTCTGCGGCTAGTATCCAAATCTCCCTCTAGTCCTCGGTACTCCCTGAAATTCCAGACCTGCACCACATTTTTATCTGTCTTAAGGATACTACCACATAGGTGTTTCACTGACTCCTGACACTGAAATATGTACATAATCTTCCCTATGACAAAGGTCACCTCCTAATTTCCTGTCAGTCTACCAGTGTCTATTAATGATGCCAGCAGCCATTCATTTGTACCATACTTTATAGCTTACAAAACATAGTCACGCTTTTATCTCAGTCCTCCTCATTATTCAATCTTATTCCCTCTGTCCTTGTCTCTTTTCCTAGATTCTCACATTCATTAAATTCCTCTGGCTCCTTCTTATACTCACCCTTTCCTTTTAGTCCCATTGCCTGATTCAAGCCATTATAACCTCTCCCCTAAAATGGCAGCTTCTGTTTCCCTCCACAGGTGCTTGCTTCAACACCTCAGAATTAATCATTTTATTAAGGGCAGTTGTGATCAGATCTTTTCCCTGGTCAATTAGCTTCAGTTTCTATTGCTTATCAAATTATGTACACTCATGAACCTGCTGTTCATTTGTACTCGCCTGACCCTTCTACCTTTATCTCTATTTTTTTTTTTCATCTCTATTTCTTTAAGTGCACTTGTGTTCCGGCTCAAATGGACTGCCCATCTCCCCAGAACACACCCACTTCTGCACGGTTTTCCAGACTCTCCTTCTGCCTAGAACGTCATTCTCTAATCTGTTCAGATCCAATTCCTGTAAGGCCCTTTTTGGACATAATCTACTCTATGACCGTTTTGCTGAACTCCCCAAACAAATGAGATCTGCTCTTGCTTTGAATCCCTGAAGTAGTGGGATTATTATTTTGTTTGACCTTTGCATTTTCTTTCCTATTAAGTATGCATTTGCATACTTATTTCCCTTACCACACTCGAGGTCCTACAGTTGGGGACTGGGTCTCAATTATCTAGAAGGTCCAATTTAACCTAGTATGTGAATATAGATAATTCCAAAGGAAGTCACCTTAAATCTTTTCCAGAACAGGTTCAAAAATAGAAATAAATAAAATATAAATCCAAGTGCATTTGGAGAACAAGTATTTCTGAAAAAATTTAATAAGTTCTTTCACTTTTAATTTTAATTTTCCTTATCATTGTGTAACTATAATCTCTAAGGTTGCATAATAAAACCATATTCTCAAAAATGGCCTCACATGATTAGTATGTTTAGGTTTCATTAATATGCCAGACACATGGTCAAGTGACCAGAGCGTGAGACTCAGGAGTCCCACAGATGAATGTGAGGAAGGTGGATACCATCCACACACAGTGTGCTTCACTACGGCACCCTTTGTTTATGTTATGTCAATCTTTGTGCTTTCACACTTAGGTTTTTCTCATGCTTTCATTTACTATCATCGTTATGTCTGTCTATGCTTATGAAAGCTGAAAATATAAATATCACCTAAAGAACCATTTAGCCAGTAGATATGCTTCTATCTATATTTAGATATATCCAAATTGGATAAACATATGACCTTATGCCTCTATATTTCCAATTAATTACTAAAGTCTTCACCTACCCTTAATGGAAAAAAGTCGCTCTGGAAGATTGAGCTGTCTAAAAATAATTAGGACAGGGGTGTAGAAGAAATAGACTTTCTCATCAGTCTATTTACAACTGCTATTGCTTCTCATGCCATGTGGTTCCACTGTAGAAACCTGTTCTATTATAAGCAACTCTGCAACCATGTCCTTGCTGGTTCAGGCCTCTATAGATTTTATGCATACACCACTGTTGGGCTGGGGCACTGTTTCCCAAAGTACAGCAATATTTCCTGGTGTCTGGATTGTAAGGGCCTTTTGAATCTGAACCATATTATATGAATATATTGTATCTGAACTAGTTTTCCCCAAACACACTCTGGTCACCCTTCAGGTCTCCTTTTGCAAGGGGTGGTAGAGTCAGAGGAACTCGAAGCTACCAAGAAATGTAGGCCACATCTGGAGAAGGTAGGGGAAGTTAGGTGAAGTATAGGGCAGAGGTCCACTGTGAGGGCTCTATGTATAGCAGATATATTGGGTACTTTACTAAACTGGGGTCAGATCAATCTATGGGATCTCATCTCCACTTAGAACTATCCATAGACAGTTGCCTGTCATTAGTCCTTTCACATTAATCTCACTCTCATTACTCTCATCTCTTTCATTTAGATGTGAAATATGAAAGTGCTTTTTTGATAAACTGCATCTACCAATAATGAGAGTCCATACTCTGTCCCAGTTTAGAGTATTGGGTGTTTTTTTTTTTTTTTAAATCTTCAATTTGTCTTGTATTTTGGACAGAGCACTTAAGTTCAAAAGTGAGAAGTACTTGTGATCTCCCTCCAGGCATCCTGCTGGGATGGTAACTTCATTAATATTAGCATTCAGAAACTGCCTTTAAGCAGTTCTCATTAGGGACTTAATTAAGCATTTGATCAGTCCCCATCGTTGACAGTGCTGTCCCTTATTCAATAGTGTAATTGATGGTGGCTGGACTCAGATGAATCAGCCTTCCTCATTGCTCCTACAAACTTACTACAAGCTTGTTAATGTCAGGTTTGGTGGGCTGAACAATGTCTCATCCTCCACCACAATGCCACAGAAAGGAAATGAGCATCGAGAAAATGTGCCCTTCAGACGAGCTTTGTAGAGCAAGATGATAACCAGGGCCACTCTCATGAAGGAGTGGAGGAGCACAGTCCATGGTGGCTGCAGGGAGAGCACATTAAATACTTGGATATGGTAAAAGAGTGACTTTCAGAGCAAAGGAATAATAAATTTCAGAATGAATTTTTAGGGTGGAAATGAGATGAGGCCACACTGTGGTTGTCAAGTTAGGAAGAACAGAGGTATTATAAGAGTGTAGCGGTAGAAAAGAAAATATCAAAAGAAGGAAGGCCTTTGGTATGAATTAGGGTTTAGCCTTGTTTTCAAATCCAAAGAACTTGCTTATTTTTGAATACTTAAGTCCTGGAAGGAATGGCAGGGATATGAGTAGAATAAGGGTAGTTAGTAAAAAGGCTGAAGAAAAAAAATAATTTGAAGTAGAACCCTAGGGTAAATGAATGGGTTTTGTTAATAATATCAGATTACAGTGTCTGAGCTGTTTCCTGTGTGCATGATTCTTTCACACACTTGACTCTCGCAGCCAATTTGTAAGATAAGGAGGGCAGAGAATCTTAGCCCCATTTTAAATGAAAAATGAAAAAGTGGAGAGACTGGAGCTGAAAGAGAATAGGATGACTTGCCCTAAGTTATATAGCTGTTCTTACGATGCTTCTTAAGACACTGTGATTCACTAGCTAATTTTTTCCCAAATATCTCAGGAATTTCATTTTCTGTTGCTGTTAATGGAGTCCACCTCCCTTCACCAATGCAAATCCACACAGATAATTGGCAATCTAAATAGAATCAGGAAAGAGTGTTAAAATCTGTGATCAAATGTGAGCGCAAAGATTAGCTGGACTGGAATTTAAATACTCAAAATCTATAAACCCAAAATAATACACTCACTGTAGTCTTTTCCACACTGTGGTGAAATAGTATATAGAAGTGTCAACTTGACTAAAATTTGTTTACTACAAAAAGTCATTAGCTAGTTTACAAAAAATGTCTTTCAGCATTGTTGTAATAGCATTATAGTAGACTGTGATGAGATTGCAACTCTTCAGGTTTCTCTGTGTGTAAGTACAGTCTAAAGCTTATTAAACTGGCTTTTTTTTTTTTTTTTTCTGACCAGGACATTTTATTCTCCTTTGTATCTTTGGGAGGATCCATTAAAGGGGATCAGCAGGTTTCATTTACAAACTGGTGAGAGATTGTAATAATAAGTAGAGTTGGGACAGAGTCAAGGCTGACTCTGGCTCCTTAGCACTCCACACAGGGAGCCAGGCTTAAAGGCAGCCTGTGGAAATTCAGATGCTCCCAGTCACGTTTACCTGCTGTGTACTTCCTTCCCCCAAAGTTTAACATGTCCTGTGTCCTAAAGGCATACATAGGGAGTAATTCTCAGGTAATATTAATTACCTTAAAGTAAAATGTGAGAATTTGACAAGAATCTTCTGTTCTCAAAATTGTCTTGAAGTTTCCAAAAGCAAGAAGGAGAATTTAGAGCTAAAGAGAGAATGAAGGAGGTGCTAGAAGGAGTGATTGAATGGTGGGGTTTAGAGCTGAGTCTTGGCCATGTAATTGGGCTGCAATCTGCCTAAGAAACTCTTAACATGACAACATCTGCCATGCCTTTGGGTAGATGACATCTTTTTTCCCCTGTTATTGTTGAACTTGAGGCAAGGAAAATAACAAATGAAAGTGTGACTGGTATTACACTTTTGGTAGTGCTTATCAATTTTGTCCTGTTTCCACATATTTAAAGGGAATTCATACAAGCAATTTCCAAAGCAGGAGTGATTCAACTTGACAGAACCCCTAGAAATCTCTGCCTCTTCAAGGAATTTTTTTTCTACAGAAAGCATTACTATTTTGGACTCATGTTTCTGTCTTAGCATTTTAATTCTGATCCTGATTCCACTGGGCAGGGCCTGAGTCCAGTTCTGTGTCTTGTTTTGTGTGCTGAATATGTTTGGCACTTGCTGGTGTTGTTATTGTTAATGATAAACATGATGGAGATATATTTGGACAGAGATTCTCAGCCAGCTTCTATTCAGAATCATCCAATTAATGAGCTACAGAACTGGAGTGCAGGAGATAGTGGGAGTGACAGATATAGTGGTTGAAGAGAAGAATATGTAAATGTGACCGAGGGGAGGCTAAAGAGTCCTACCTGAAATGGTCCTGACACCGGCAGACTACCAGAATGGCCTGGAACTTCACCAAGTTAGAGTTGGAAATGTTATGGTGTTTCCATTCTAAATTGGAAAATTTTACATCTGCAAGTTCAAAAGTAGCCTGATTCATTTTTCTTACCAATTGACAGCATTTTAAAATGACAAAAGTGCGAGGGGAGTTTCATCAGTAAGAGCAAGATCTCAGCCATCTTTTAGGTTAGTGTCTGGGGCAATAGCACATAATTTTTGTCATGTTGGTACAAAACACCAACAGGATGTAATGAGGTCAGAGCTGCTGTAGTTGGGTTTCTCACTGTTCTGGTTGGAGTTTGCATGGCAGTCTTCCAAGATGTCTCTGATAATTAAAGCAGCTCTATTCTTGTTTCTTTAGAGTTTGCAATTCCCATTAATGTGAAAAGAAGCCCATGTAGAACTGTCCATGGTCCTGACAGAGGGTTACTTATGCAAAAGGTGCTCAGTGAAGTCTCCCCACGGCCCAAGCATTAGATTATAACCCAAAGTATAAAATATACATGCCTGTATTTTGTATATTGTATAAGTATATTGAGGAGAATAGACAAAGTTCTCCTTCAAAAGAATTACAAATACTTTATGTACATACTTTGCCCTCAAGGATGTGAATCATAACTCCCCGCTCCTTAGGTGTTGACTCCACATAGTGACTGCCTTCCAAAGAAATACAGTGTAGAAAAGCGGGAAAAGAATAACTTTACAGTGGAGAAACCTGATAAATACTACCTTAGTCACATGATCAAGGTTAACATCAACAGTTATGTGTCATGCTGATAGTATGTTCCCTTGATATGATGTAATGAGAATGGCACTATACCAGGGTCCTCTTTCCAAAAACTCTCAACCGCAGTCTAACCATGAAGAAAGTATCAGACAAATCCCAAAATGTGGGAAATTACACAAAATACTGACAAGTACTCTTCAAAACTGTCAAAGTCATCAAAAATAAGGTCTGACAGCCAAGAGGAGCCGCAGGAGACAGGATGACTAAATGTAATATGGTAGCCTGGATGGGATCCTGGAGTAGGAAAAGGAAATTAGGTAAAATCTAAGGATATCTGAATAAAGTATGGGCTTAAGTTAATACTAATCTATTAATATTTGTTCATTAATTATGAAATGTGCCATACTACTGTAAGATAATAATATTGATAAAAGGAAAAATTTGATGTGAGAACTCTGTATCATCTAACCTCAAAAATTGTTTTATTAATCTAAAACTTCTAAAATGAAAAGTTTATTAAAAATCAAAGCTAGGAAAGAGTTAAAATGAAAGGTGATATCTTATTATTCAAATAGGTATTAAATTATCCCTTCTTCCATATCACTACACTCAAAAGAAGCACAGGAGAATTAAGCGTTTTATACATAGTGTTGAGAAGTTGAATTTTTTGTAACCTTCTTAAATTCAAAATATTAGTGATATATGTATACTGGTGAAAAAAATTAAAGTGACAGAAGGACATATAATGAAAAGCCACAGTGCCCTGCCCCCCGTGGAATCCTGCTTTCTAGGAGGACTGATTTAACTCTTATTCTTGAGTTTATCTCCATGTCTGAGATTTTATATATTGACTCTTGCTTTACAGATCAGGAAAACATTCACTTAGACCTTCCAACGCTTCTCATTTCTTCCTTCCTATATATTTTTATCACTGTTTTTAGTTCCTTGACTCTTCACCATTGTGACTTGAGGTAGTGCACATATGTATTTATTTCTTGCTTTATTTCTGTATCATTCACTTAGTTAATCATTTCTTTTTTTAACCCTCCTTTCTTTTTCCACTTCTCATTTTTTTATTGGAATATTATTTTATTGATCTTTTTAATTATATGATAATACATGACCTCTGTTAACTTTGAATGTTATTTAAATTCAAAATCTTGTAGATGATATGAAGTTCCCTTTGATACAACCGTGTTCTAACTGTTCACAGGAATAACCCTTCTTAGCAGTTTGATAAGATACCTTTTTATGTATTAAAAAAATTTTAAAGTAAGTTATGGGGATGTAATGTACAGCATGGTGACTATACTTCCAGATACCTTTTTATGTATTACTATGCCTATATATTTATATTCTATTTGAAAATACAAAATGTTGTTTTGAGTGTTTTTATTTTTCCTACAATTCTATAGCTTGTTTTTGTATTATTCTGTGACTTTTTATTTTTTAATTAACAGTGTGTTTTAGATACCTAACTTATTAAATGTGGAACCACTACAAGTTTTCCCCTACTACAGTAAATATTCCACAGTATAGTTATATAGTGCTATTCTCAATCAACAAATATTTAGGTCACTTTTAATTTTTTTATTAGTACAAAAAATACTGCAATAAACATTTCAGTATAGAGTGTGTTGTACACATGCATACGTGGTTTTCTAGATTAGATATGAAACATGGTTTAGCTGAGGCATGAGGTGAGGATAAGCATGTATTAAATTATCAACAGATATTGCCAAAGTGGATTTGTTCATATTTTGTTAAGAAATTTTTGTCTATGTTCATGTCCTTTTCTTTTATTGTAATATCTTTGCGAGATTTTTGTATCTGGGTTATACTTCCCTCACAGAATAAGTTAGGAAGCATTTGCTTCTCCTGTATTTTCTAAAAGGGTTTGCATAAGATAGCTATTCTTTCTTTCTTAAATATGTGATAGAATACATCATAGAAACCAGTTAGAAGTAGAGTTTCCCTTTTAGGGAGGTTTCTGATAATGAATTAAATTTCTTTAAAAATTCAGAGTTGTTCAGATTTTCTGTTGCTTTTAGGGTCTGTTTTGATAAATTGTGCTTTTTGAAGAATTTGTCCATTTCATTTACATTATTGGATTTACTAGGAGAAACTTATTCATCACACCCCTACTTATCCCTTATTGTCTATAAGATCTCTAGCAATGTTCCATATCATTAGTTTTTCTTTTTGAACAAAAAATTCTCTGATTAGTCTTGCCAGGAAGTTATCAACTTTTATTAATCTTTCAAAGAACCAATTTTGGTTTTGTCAACTTTCACGATCGTTTGCTCTCTATTTTATTGATTTCTGCTCTTATAATGTATTTTTCCTTCTACATATGTGTTAAATTGATCAATCACTTTAGCTTCATAAGAGAAATTTTGATCAATGATTTTAAGCTTTTCTTTTTTTTATATTATTATTCAAATTTATAAAGTACTTTGTAGACACTGATTAACTACATTCCACAAAGTTTGACATATTTTCTATACTGTTCCATTTGCAACATATAATAATTTGTGAATTTCTTTCTTTGACCCAAACTCTGCACTAACTTTCTAGGTGAGTGAGTGAGTCAGCATGGAAGTGGATCTTCTAGCCCAGACAAACCTTCAGACATCTGCTGTCTCAAAGTCTATTTAGAAGTGTGCTTTTTATTTAGAAGTGCATTATTTGCTATTCAAGTACTTGTGACTTTTCTAGACATTGTTCAGCAGTATGTCATTTAATGCTTAAGTAGTTGACACTTCTGTTGCTATATTAATCTTTTGTGGCACAAAAATTACCCCCAAACGTAGCAAAATGCAAACATTCCCCCAGTTTCTGGGAGTCAGGTCTGGGAGGGACTAGACTTATTTTGGTAATCATTTTATAATATATACAAATATTGAATCATTATATGATACACCTGAATAAAGACAAACTTTATTTGTAAAGGCCCTGCCAGGTGTAACCCACAGCTGACCTTCCTCTACCGCTCGCTGTTCCAGCATAACCGTCTTATTTTAGTCATTCACATTCTCAGGCTCTTTTAGACTTCAAGGTCTTTGAAAATGCTCTTTCCTTTGCCTGAGACTTTCATTTTTCTTAGTTACCTTGTAGTCATGTGTGGGGAGGACAACCAAATTAGAACAAACAGATGCTGTTTATTTAGAACTCGCTATAGTAGTGGAGTCAGCCACCATCACTTGTACTTGGCAGAGACTCAAAGGCAGGCAAGAGAGTAGGGAAGCTTTATAGTGAACATAAAGGGAAGGCATGATCTAATTGGAGGTTGTGGCACACGGAAGTTGAAAGTGGGCTAACTAGCAGCGGGGCTTCTTTCTTTTTATGAGGTATAATTGACATACAGTGTTAATTTTAGGTGTACACCATTGTGATTTGATATTTGTATATATTGCAAAATGGTTACAATAAGTCTAGTAAACATACATCACCTTAAATAGTTACAGAAGTTTCTTCTTGTTATAAGAACTCTTAAGTTCTACTCTCTTAGCAACTTTCAAATATACAACAAGTGTTAACTATAGTCACCATGCTGTACATTACATCTCCATAACTTACTTATAACTGGAAGTTTATACCTTTGGATTCCTTTCACCCATTTTGCCCACCCCTCACTCCTCACCTCTAGCAACCACCAATATGTTCTCTGTCTCTATGAGCTTTTTTTTCTTTTAGATTCCACATATAAGTGAGATCATACAGTATTTGTCTTTAGAGAAAGACATTTCACATAGCACTTCACATAGCATAATGCCCTCAAGGTCCATCCATGTTGCCACAAATGGCAAGAGTTCATTTTTCATAGCTAAATAATATTTCAATGTGTGTGTGTGTGTGTGTATGTATCACATTTTCTTTATCCATTCATCTGTCGATAGACACTTAGGTTGTTTTCATATCTCGGCTATTGTAAATATTGCTGCAATAAACATGGGGGTGCATATGTCTATTCCAGTTAGTGTCTTCATATTCTTTGAATAAATACCTAGAAGTGGAATAGCTGATTCATAGGGTAGTTCTATTTTGAAGTTTTTGAGTAATCTCCATACTATTCTTCGTAGTGGTTGCAACAGATTATATTGCCACAACAGTGCTCTTTTCTCCATATTCTCATTAACACTTATTTCTTGTTTTTTCAATGATAACCATCCTAACAGCTGTGAGGTGGTACCTCATTGTGGTTTTGATTTGCATTTCCCTGATGATTAGTGATGTTGAGCATCTTTTCATGTGCCTGTTGCCCATGTTTATGTCTTCTTTGAAAAAATATCTATTCAAGTCCCCTGCCCATTTCTTAATCAGGCTTGTTTTTTGCTATTAAATTGTATGAGTTCTTTCTATTTTTTGGATATTAACCCCTTAACATTTTGAAATATTTTCTCCTTTTAGTACATTATCATGGAGCTTCTTATATGATTGTTTGGGGAACACATTTGACTTTTTCTGGTTGGTCCTGAGTTGGAAGCCAGGACAAAAATAGAGAAATCATTGAACAAGCCATGACTGTTCTGGGTCTATTGTAATAGAGGTAGTAGTTTAGCTTCCCAAGTTAATTGCTGAAGAGATTGTGGGCAGAGTTCTATTGTCATATATTGTCTGGCCATTGATTGTATATTTTGTCCATCAGTTCCCCCTTTGGTCATTCTCTCACTTGTGAAAGTTTGACCAATTCAGGGAATGATAGAGATTCATATCTTCACACACTCAGCAGTTGTTTAGTTTCTCAGAGTCAACTGTATTGTGAGGTCTTCCTGATTTTTTGTTGTTGTGTCCACTGTGGTGATCTGTAATTAAAGAGTGGCTGCACAGAAGCATTAGAGACCCTGGGTGGAATTCACCAGATGAGCATTTTGATCACTATGACAAAAAACAAAACAATACTCCCTGTAAGATGCTTCGAAACAGGAACCTCTAATTTCTCAACATAGGCCAAGAGAACAAATTTGGTAGGACATGAGGCTCAACCTAAGCCAAGTAGTGTTTCCCGTTTAGGTATTTTATAGCCTGTTCTACCTTATATGTTTCATTGATCCTAATACAGCAAGAAATATTTTCAGTGGGACAGATGCCATCAGTACTAGCCAAGAGGAAATCTAGAGCATAGTGACTACTCCATCACTACTTTATATCAGTGAATTGAGGCTGATCAGTAGTCCATCTAGGGGAAAAAGTGGTATCAGTAATAACTTCTGCCGGAGTTTGTGATACATTTCTTAGAGGGTTTTTTTTTTTTTCCTTTTAATGATTCCTACTCTTGGTAACAAGGCTGTGATTGTTTGCATAAACAATGAGTCAGTAATTCCACCAGGTTGAATGCCTGAATTATTCAAGGATGGCCCCGTTGTGGAGTTTCTATCTGATTTGGAATTTTCCAGCCTTGGTGATTTATAGACTGGAGGGCTTTCTGTGTTCACACAAGTCTTAGAATATTCTTCCTAAAGTGCATTAGTGTTAGTCTGGGGAAAATGGAACCAGATATCCTGGTTATAAAGGAAAGCAACATCTGATAGTTACACGGAGAACCAGGAAAAACAGTAGTTGTTCACGATATGAGGTCAGAACCAAAGTCTTGCATTAGATGGATTAACATATTTGAATCCTGGTGGCAAGCAATTGGCTTATTGGCCCTATGAAGGTTGTTGAATTCAAATTAGAATCACCTATGGTATGATCAATAGATTGTACTGACTCTTTTTCTGAGACAGAGGGACATTAGCAAAGTCACAGATTAATTTTTTAAGGTCATTTGTCCACATAGGTGCAAGTGAAATACTTTCAGATATAATTCCCTATGGTTCCACTTAATTAGACTGGAATTACCCAGAGGTTTTTATAATTGGGGTCTAGTGATGAATGACATATCCCAGCAGTTGCTAAGTTATCAGTAACTACTGTTTGAAATAATCTGAGAGAGGCATTAGAATGAATATGATCTTACCTAATGATCTTAACCTTATGATCTTACCTAATGATCTCACCTAATGTCTTACCTTATTAAAATAAAGAGGAGAGAGAAAATGGTCAATGTGGGTGGACAACAACTAGAGTTCTATAAAATGAGAAGAAGAATGATTATAAGCAGATGAAAAACAAAGTAGGAATTAGACAGGGATGTTAGTCTCATGTACTGGAAGCTGACCACTATCAGAGGTTCATCTGCTTGTTTCAAAGACAGATAATCTTGGGTTATCTGTCTACTTCTGAAGATCAGCCTCCTAGGGAATCTCTAAGAATCCTGAGTTTGAATCCTCAGTTGGAGTAGTCTTCCAACCATGTGAAATTCTGGATTGCTTCTTAGTTGTGAAACGTGAATTCAAGGATAGACTCTATGGAGTTTCACTGCTGTATTGTTGTTAACGGCACTTCCAACAAGGTTTTAAGAGAAGTTTTTCTCTGTACGTCTTTTCAAGCAGATGAAATCTTATGGTTAAAGATCAAACAGAGTCTGTTAGGAAGATGTAGGAGGGCAGCCTTAATCGTTGGTAATAGGAATGTGTAAGTAAGTGAGTCCTCTTGCAGTTTTTTTTTGCCATGGCTGTATGCAGCAGGAAAGAGTCCAGTATCAGAGAAGAATTCCCTAAACACATGGTTTATTATGATATCTAAAATTTCATGTGCTCCGTGATATCTTTGAGTGTCATGGGGCCCCAAAGGCCTAGCTATGAGCTCCTCTTTTCTTTCTAGATATGCCCCTCCATATAGCGGGAAAGGCTCTCCACTCAGCTAGTTCCCCTATCAGCTGGAAGAGCTGCAGCCCATGCAATCTTCAACTTAATGAATTTCACCTCCCTGACAGCCTATGAAATTATTCAAACAAGCCAATCACATCTTCCTGCAAGAGCAAAGGGTCACCTAAATGGCTTGCCACTACAAAGCCTACCTTTCACCGTTCCAGACGGTTTCCTCTGTTCCCAAGTCAGCTCCCATATGGTCCTGCATGGAATGTGATATCTTCCTTCTCCAGGCTGTAAGTATATGTGACTAATATATCTGCAAATCTCATTTTTCAGTGCCGAGTGTTAAGTCACTTCATATTATTTAGGGCAGAGGATCCCTCCTTGACCAGTGGGGTGAATAGGAGGTGATCAGAGCATGTGGGTCTTCCAGTTACCACTTCATAGGCAGATAACTGTGTGTCTCTGAGGGCCATTATGGGTATGGGAATGCTTTTGCTAAGGGAGCTCAAGGTTTTCTGAGAGTCGCCTAATTTTATTTAAGGATAACACTGGTTCTTTCAACCTTTCCAGAAGATTACGACTGATAAAAGGAGTGTAGTTTTGGAGTAAGTGGTAAAATATTAGAGTTCTTTTATGATGGTTCCTATAACGTATGAGCCTCAGTCATTTAATATAAAAGTCAGTACACCATTGATACAGCCACTATGGAAAACAGTACAGAGGTTCCTTAAAAAACTAAAAATAGAGCTATCATACGACCCAGCAATCCCACTACTGGGCATATGCCCAGAGAAAACCATAATTCAAAAAGAGTCATGTACCACAATGTTCACTGCAGCACTATTTACAACAGCCAGGACATGGAAACAACCTAGGTGTCCATTGACAGATGAATGGATAAAGAAGATATGGCACATATATACAATGGAATATTACTCAGCCATAAAAAAATGAAATTGAGTTATCTGTAGTGAAGTGGATGGATCTAGAGTCTGTCATACAGAGTGAAGTAAGTCAGAAAGAGAAAAACATATTGTATGCTAACACATATATATGGAATCTAAAAAAAAAAAGGTTCTGAAGAACCTAGGGGCAGGACAGGAATAAAGATGCAGACAAAGAGAGTAGACTTGAGGATGTGGGGAGGGGGAAGGGTAAGCTGGGACGAAGTGAGAGTGGCATGGACATATGTACACTACCAAATGCAAAATAGCTAGTGGGAAGCAGCCACGTAGCACAGGGAGATCAGCTCTGTGCTTTGTGGTCACCTAGAGGGGTGAGATGGGGATGGTGGGCAGGAGACAGAGAGGGAGGGGATATGGGGATATATGTATACGTATAGCTGATTCACTTTTGTTATACGGCAGAAACTAACACATTGGAAAGCAATTATACTCCAATAAAGATGTTAAAAAAAAAAAGTCAGTACACCTCAGGCTGGAAATGCAAAACCATTCAGAATGTTAGTGACTATAAGGGCTGTAGCTCTTGGACAAGAAATAGACCAAAAAAACAACAAAAATCCCTGAAACATTTTGGAAGATGGAAGCTAGCAACAATCTATTGGAAGGTGTTTAAAGGGCCCTTGTAGTTCCTGCCCTAACTCTACAGTTTTTCCAGGATTATATTGTTGACAGGTGTTTCCTTACCTGACCAATAACCTTACCTGTCTTTTTTAAGTTCCCACAGCAGTGTTGATTTAAGATAGTAACAATGATGGTGATGAGTAGTTTCACGAAGGAATTTAGCTAATATTCATTGAGATCATCTGTCATCATCAAGTGGCCATATTGGGAGACTCAGAGATGATCTGAGTGAAGGGTACAACCATAATTTTTTCATTCTTCATTTTGGAATCAGGAGCCATTTTATAAATGACCTCTTTGAATCTCTCCATGGATTTATCCTTCGAGAATTTACTTAGGATCAAAACCTTGGGTAAGGCTGTCTTTTGGGTACAGTCATCTTCTAGAGCTTTTCTTTTATTTTCCATATTATTTATTTTTGCATGGTCCTCAACTATTATAATAGCCCTCTCTCTAGGAAGTAAGAGTACAGCTGCATGAAGAATCATTAGTTCAAGTGAGAATCCTAGAAGAAGCTCAACAGAAGCACCAACAACTTTTACAGAAGAAGCTAGTGCTGTAAGACAAGGGGCTTAAGCCTTTACAACTGAGTCAAGGGTGAGGCTATATTAAGTGCTGGATTTCTGATGGGTTTTATAAAAACTCCTAAGAGCTTGTCCAGATTACTCATGCGTAAGTAGACAAGTGCTTTTAGTACTTCAGGATGTCTAGGGAAGTAAACTGTTGTTGAAAAGCCTTCTTCAGGTTATAGAAATCCTGTTTACATTTGGGCTCCCAAGGCAGAAAGGGTCTCTCACTGAGGATTTAGTCAATTAATAAAGAGGTATTGCAATCTCAGAAAAATTTGGTACCCAGTTGTCTGCAAAATCTAGTTAAACCTAGAAATCCTCTGAATTGTTATTTTGCAAGGTGTCTAGGAAAAGTTTGTATATCTTTATCAGGAGACAGTGATTCTCTACCTTAGTGGGTCATGTCTGAAATAATAGACTGAGTTTTGACAAAATTGTACTTTATCTTTTGAAATTTTGTCCTTTTTCTGTTATGACTGAGAGCAAGTAAATGGAATTCTTGTTACAGGCTTTTTTTCCCCCAAAATAAAGTAGGAGATCCATCTACATATTGTTAACAGAACTAAATTACAAGGGAAATTTAGATAACTTCTAAGTCTCATTTGAGGTCCTAGGAAAAATCGGAGGGGGCTTCAGTGAACCCCTGGGGCATGCTTGTCTAGGTATATTTTTGTCTTTTTGTGGTGAAGGAAAAAAGGTATTGACTGTTCTGGTTTAGGAGCACACAGCAAAGATCAACTAATTATAATAAAGCAAGTAGCTTCAGGTAGAATTGATGACAGATGTGTATTTGGGTTAGGTACTGCTGGGAATTGAGGAATAATAATTTAGCTGATGGATGGCCCTGAGATCTCAAAAAAATGTCCTCATCCCTTTGGTTTCCCTACTTGCAGAGTAAGAATGTTATAAGAACTAGTGCAGGGTCTGAGAATGCCTTGAGGCATAAAGCCTTCAACTGTAGCTGAGTCCTTCTTTTGCTTCTGGCTTCAAGGAATACTAAGGAAGTTTGGGTAACAAGTTGGGATCCCTATGAATTTTAGCGGGTTCTTCTCTGATTAGCTTTCCTATTTCAGTGGAATTTTTAACACATAGAGTGAGGTATGGTGCCAAGACCTTTATTTTGGAGATGCATCAAATATAATGGAGCAGGCAAAGATATATCCAGAGCAAACATGACTTGATTATGAATGAAGGAGTCCTCTGAACTCTAGAGATAGCCCCTTTGGTGTGCATTTGCTATTTAATTCCACTTGCAAGATAAGTCTCTCCATATGAAATTTGCAGGTCTGGAATCACAAAGTAGGAAAGAATGTTTTTCAATCAAGGGCCCAGGGGTTAGAGTTAAGGGCTGGGCAATAGAGAAAATCTGTGGGTTATTTGAAATACCTACCACCTGTTTGACATGTTTACTCCTGGGAAGAGGTTGAGCAACAATGTTAGAGTTTAATGTAGAGTAGCAGATGTATCTACAAGGAATTGATGTGGTTGATCATCCATATTCAGAGTTAACTCTCTGAGTATTTAAAGTGTTAGGCAGGATATTGGATGTGTTCTTCCTTCCATAGAGCACTCTCATTGATAGAAGTGGAGGGATTTTGTTTTGGTTTGTTCCATCTGACAAAAGAAAAAACTATCTCTTTTTTAGTGTCCTTTTTGTTTGCAATATCTACAAGTGTCCTTGGCAATAGGTGGTTGGTTGGGAATTGCGCCACCTGTTTGACCTGCAGGGGCATAATGTTATTTTGGGTGCTGTCTTGTTTTTGTTCTAAAGCCCTTTCAAAATGTTCTGCCAGGTGTTACACGTGAAGCACCATGGTGAGCACAATATAAATATAAGTGAGCAAATATAAAATGAACAAGACATCATCTCTGTTTTCCAGGACCTTAACATCTAATAGATGCATTCTAAAGCTTTTTTAGTAGAAGGAAATGCAGAATGGACAGATAGATTTGGACCTTGATCAAGTTAGACTTGGGCTTAAGAGGTAGACAGGTTTAGTGGTCAGAAAACAAGTCGTGTATTTGGTGTAAGTGAACATGTAATTCATAAAAAAAACTACCTTAGTAGGACCATAATGTGTTCACGCTCAGCTGTATCCATTTCTATATTTTTAAACAAGGTGTCTCATGCCTTGGACTTTGCTTTATTTCAGTGGTTCACATCCAGAGGTGATTTTGCTCCCCAGGGGACATTTGGTAATTTCTAGAGACATTTTTGATTATCACAACTGGGAGGTGAGGGAGGAGGGGTTACTAGTGACATCTGAAAGGTAGAGGCCAGGGATTCTGTAATGTGAAAGACACCCTCTCCCCAGCAAGGAATTATCCAGCCCAAAATGTCAATAGTGTTAAGGTTGAAAAGACCTGCTTTGTTTAGAAAAGGTGATGGAATTCTGAAAGCAAATCTCTCAATCACCTATTTTCTGCCTATTTGCCAGCGCCAGAGGGATAGCTTGTGAGTTATTTTAACCTCATGTAATTTAGAATGGAGGCTGGGCTGTGTGGGCCAGAGGAATCAGGGGTGATATGGGGTGGGAAGATGATGACTTCAGCGTTTAATTTATAACAGAGTAATTTAATTCTTTGAAAGGAAGAAGAGCTACTCTGTAAGACCTAGGTTACCATGGTAGCACATGGCTTCAATCCCTCCTGATTAATTTCCAGCAATTATAATAAAGGGTGAGCCTTCACTTAAATCTCTTGTCAAGACAGAGAAGTAACATCAAGTGAATTATTCTAAGAAACAGGGTCTGACACAGTCAATTTTAAAAGCTGGAATTTGTTTTAATCCCATACCTGGCTCAGAAATGACAATACTGTGTCTGTACACTATGAGAGCCCCTTTTCCATATGCTTATGATAAAATGATTACTGTTGGCATCATTGGAACATCTGCTCCTGGAATTTCAGACTGTTAAGGTGAAACTGGCTTAGAGTTGCACCAAGGATACTAGAGACTCTCCTTTGTTTTTCTACTAGTGTGCTCTTTGTGTTTATTTTCAGCTGCTGAAAGAGTAGAAAATATTCGCACTAAATTTTCAATGCCTATTTATTTGCTGTCTATATTTGTAACAGATTGTCAGATCCTGATAAGTGTTTACATCTTTGGTGCTGTGGGCAAGGTCATTTTCATTTTAAATGTTTTATTTATTGTTCAAATTTTGCAACATCTCTAGAAATAAAACATCCACAATACCAATATCCCTTTAATCAAATGTATTTATTAATATTCTGGTCCAGTATTTTTTATACAAATATATGGTGTAGTACAATTTTGTGCTATTCTTTTTCACCTACTTATAAGAAATTCTGTTTTTCCTCAGTTTTCATAATTATTACTTTATATCTGAGGTTTTTCTGAAGTAAAATTTCTGAATTCTTGGGGGAAATGCATTGTTTACTACAAGCTTTTCTGACTGGATCATCTCTTCTGAGTAAGGGCAAGACCCAGTGCAACACTCCATCCTGCGGTACCTCTGAACATCCCGACACGACCTATGAGGACCAGAAAGACTATTTCTGTTAAATACACTTTCTATAATTGCTGTAGTTTCTTAGACAAATATGTATTGAGCATTCTGTGGCAGGCTCCGTGCTGTCCATGAGTAAGAAGTGAACAATGCCAGAATGCAAGAACCCCGTCTTCTTGTTCATGCACTAGTGTGATTAAAGTTAGGAGTAGGGGTGATAAACAGGGTAGCCTGAGAGAATGCAAGAGGAACATGTAGTCTCAGGAGATCGGGGAGCAATCCTTCACCTCACTCTCAGAAACTAGATAAGGCCATGGTAACTGTGGATCTGAACCTGCATGTCCTGCCCTCCCTTTTCACTATGCTGATTATACAATTGACAAACAAATATAATGCATTTTGGGGTTTTCATTTTGTTACATTCCTATCACCTAGCAGATTGCCCCCTCCGTTTCTCATGAGACCAATTCCTTAAAAAGGTCAGCAATTTAGTGTTCCATTACAGAAAGCCTTCTGACAAAAACCTGGCTTAGAGGGTATATTTAATATATTAAACCTGTTGGATCCAGAAGTAACAAAATATTTTAATTCAAACTTCAGTAGTTTGAAGTGGGTGATGATTGCATCTTTCCACACTTGATTTTAAGCATGCAGCTGAGAGGGTGATTAACAGTCAATTGCCTTTTTTTTAATACAGCATGTTCTTATTAATCATCAATTTTATACACATCAGTGTATACATGTCAATCCCAATCGCCCAATTCATCACACCCCCACCCCCCACCACTTTCCCCCCTTGGTGTCCGTACGTTTGTTCTCTACATCTGTGTCTCAATTTTTGCCCTGCAAACCGGTTCATCTGTGCCATTTTTCTAGGTTCTGCATATATGCGTTAATATATGATATTTGTTTTTCTCTTTCTGACTTACTCCACTCTGTATGACAGTGTCTAGATCCATCCACATCTCAACAAATGAGCCAATTTTGTTCTTTTCATGGTTGAGTAATATTCCATTGTATATATGTACTACATCTTCTTCATTCGTCTGTCGATGGGCATTTAGGTTGCTTCCATGACCTGGCTATTGTAAATAGTGCTGCAATGAACATTGGGGTGCATGTGTCTTTTTGAATTATGGTTTTCTCCGGGTATATGCCCAGTAGTGGGATTGCTGGATCATATGGTAATTCTATTTGTAGTGTTTTAAGGAACCTCAATACTGTTCTCCATAGTGACTGTATCAATTTACATTCCCACCAACAGTGCAAGGGGGTTCCCTTTTCTCCACACCCTGTGCAGCATATGTGGTTTGTAGATTTTCTGATCATGCCCATTCTAACTGGTGTGAGGTGATACCTCATTGTAGTTTTGATTAGCATTTCTCTAATAATTAGTGATGCTGAGCAGCTTTTCATGTACTTCTTGGCCATCTGTATGTCTTCATTGGAGAAAAGTCTATTTAGATCTTCTGCCCATTTTTGGATTAGGTTGCTTGTTTTTATAATATTCAGCTGCATGGGCTGTTTATATATTTTGGAGATTAATCCTTGGTCCATTGATTCATTTGTAAATATTTTCTCCCATTCTGAGGGTTGTCTTTTTGTCTTGTTTATGGTTTCCTTTGTTGTGCAAAAGCTTTTAAGTTTCATTAGGTCCCATTTGTTTATTTTTGTTTTTATTTCCATTACTCTAGGAGGTGGATCAAAAAAGATTGTGCTGTGATTTATATCAAAGAGTGTTCTTCCTATGTTTTCCTTTAAGAGTTTTATAGTGTCTGGTCTTACATTTAGGTCTCGAATCCATTTTGAGTGTATTTTTGTGTATGGTGTTAGGGAATGTTCTAATTTCATTCTTCTACATGTAGCTGTCCAGTTTTCCCAGCATCACTTATTGAAGAGGACTGTCTTTTTCTCTATACTTGCTTACTTGTCATAGATTAGTTGACCATAGGTGCGTGGGTTTATCTCTGGGCTTTCTATCCTGTTCCATTGATCTATATTTCTGTTTTTATGCCAGTAGCATATTGTCTTGATTACTGTCACTTTGTAGTATAGTGTTAAGTCTGGGACCCTGATGCTTCCAACTCCATTTCTTTCCCTCAAGAACGCTTTGGCTATTCAGGGTCTTTTGTGTCTCCATACAAATTTTAAGATTTTTTGTTCCAGTTCTGTAAAAAATGCCACTGGTAATTTGATATGGATTGCATTGAATCTGTAGATTGCTTTGGGTAGTATAGTCATTTTCACAATATTGATTCTTCCAATCCAAGAACATGGTATATCTCTCCATCTGTTGATATCATCTTTAATTTCTTTCATCAGTGTCTTACAGTTTTCTGCATACATGTCTTTGGTCTCCCTAGGTAGGTTTATCCCTAGGTATTTTATTTTTGTTGCAATGGTAAATGGGAGTGTTTTCCTTAATTTCTCTTTCAGATTTTTTCATCATTAGTATATAGGAATGCAAGTGATTTCTGTGCATTAATTTTGTATCCTGCAACTTTACCAAATTCATTGATTAGCTCTACTACTTTTCTGGTGGCATCTTTAGGATTCTCTATATATAGTATCATGTCATCTGCAAACAGTGACAGTTTTACTTCTTTTCCAATTTGTATTCCTTTTATTTCTTTTTCTTCTCCGATTGCCATGGCTAGGACTTCCAAAACTATGTTGAATAATAGTGGTGAGAGTGGACATCCTCGTCTTGTTCCTGATCTTAGAGGAAATGCTTTCAGTATTTCACCATTGATAATGATGTTTGCTGTGAGTTTGTTGTATATGGCCTTTATTATGTTGGGGTAGGTTCCCTCACTGCCTGCTTTCTGGAGAGTTTTTAATCATAAATTGATGTTGAATTTTGTCAAAAGCTTTTTCTGCATCTATCGAGAGGATCATATAGTTTTTATTCTTCAATTTGTTAATATGGTGTATCTCATTGATTGATTTGCATATTTTGAAGAATCCTTGCGTCCCTGGGATAAATCCCACTTGATCATGGTGTGGGAACCTTTTAATGCATTGTAGGATTCTGTTTGCTAGTATTTTGTTGAGGATTTTTGCATCTATATTCATCAGTGATATTGGTCTGTAATTTTCTTTTTTTGTAGTACCTTTTTTCTGGTTTGGAATCAGGGTGATGTTGGTCTCATAGAATGAGTTTGGGAGTGTTCCTTCCTCTGTAATGTTTTTGGAAGAGTTTGAGAAGGATGGGTGTTACCTCTTCTCTAAATGTTTGATAGAATTCACCTGTGAAGCCATCTGGTCCTGGACTTTTGTTTGTTGGAAGATTTTTTTTTTTTTTAACATCTTTATTGGGGTATAATTGCTTTACAATGGTGTGTTATTTTCTGCTTTATAACAAAGTGAATCAGTTATACATACACATATGTTCCCATATGTCTTTCTCTTGCGTCTCCCTCCCTCCCACCCTCCCTATACCACCCCTCCAGGCTGTCACCAAGCACTGAGCCAATATCCCTGTGCCATGCGGCTGCTTCCACTAACTATCTACCTTACGTTTGGTAGTGTGTATATGTCCATGACTCTTGTTGGAAGATTTTTAATCACAATTTCAATTTCATTACTGGTTATCGGTCTGTTCATATTTTCTATTTCTTCCTGGTTCAGTCTTGGAACGTTATACCTTTCTAAGAATTTGTCCATTTCTTCCAGGTTGTCCATTTTATTGGCATAGAGTTGCTTGTAGTAGTCTCTTGGGATGCTTTGTTTCTGCGGTGTCTGTTGTAACTTCTTTTTCATTTCTAATTTTATTGACTTCATTCCTCTTCCTCATTTTCTTGATTAGTCTGACTAATGGTTTATCAATATTGTTGATCTTCTCAAAGAACCACTTTTTAGTTTTAGTGATCTTTGCTATTGTTTTCTTTGTTTCTATTTTATTTCTGCTCTGATTTTTATGATTTCTTTCCTTCTGCTAACTTTGGGTTTTGTTTGTTCTTTCTCTAGTTCCTTTAGGTGTCAGGTTAGATTGTCTATTTGAGATTTTTCTTGTTTCTAGAGTTAGGCTTGTATAGCTATAAATTTCTCTCTTAGAACTGCTTTTGCTGCATCCTATAGGTTTTGGATCGTCATGTTTTCATTTTAGTTTGTCTCTAGGTATGTTTTCATTTCCTCTTCGATTTCTTCAGTGATCTCTTGGTTATTAGTACTGTACTGTTAGCCTCCATGTGTCTGTGTTTTTTACGTTTTTTTTTTTTTCCTTCTAATTCATTTCTAATCTCATAGTGTTGTGGTCAGAAAAGATGCTTGATATGATTTCAATTTTCTTAAATTTACTGAGGTTTGATTTGTGTGACCCAAGATGTGATCTTTCCTGGCGAATGTTCCGTGTGCATTTGAGAAGAAAGTGTAATCTGCTGTTTTAGGATGGAATGTCCTACAATTATCAATTAAATCTATCTGGTCTATTGTGTCATTTAAAGCTTGTGTTTCCTTATTGATTTTCATTTTGGATGATCTCTCCATTGTTGTAAGTGAGGTGTTAAAGTCCCCCACTATTATTGTGTTACTGTTGATTTCCTCTTTTATAGCTGTTAGCAGTTGCCTTATGTATTGAAATGCTCCTATGTTGGGTGCATATATACTTATAATTGTTATATCTTCTTCTTGGATTGATTCCTTGATCATTATGTAGTCTTATTCCTTGTCTGTTTTAACATTCTTTATTTTAAAGTCTATTTTACCTGATATGAGTATTGCTACTCCAGCTTTCTTTTGATTTCCTTTTGTATGGTATATCTTTTTCCATCCCCTCACTTTCAGTTTGTATGTGTCCCTAAGTCTGAAGTGGGTCTCTTGTAGACAGCATATATATGGGTCTTGTTTTTGTATCCATTCAGTGAGCCTGTGTCTTTTGGTTGGAGCATTTAATCCATTCACATTTAAGGTAATTATCGATATGTATGTTCCTATTATCATTTTCTTAATTGTTTTTGGTTTGTCCTTTTCTTCTCTTGTGTTTCCCAGTTAGAGAAGTTCCTTTAGCATTTGTTGTAGAGCTGGTTTGGTGGTTCTGAATTCTCTTAACTTTTGCTTGTCTGTAAAGCTTTTGATTTCTCCATCAAATCTGAATGAGATCCTTGCTGGGTAGAGTAATCTTGATTGTAGGTTCTTCCCTTTCATCACTTTAAGTATATCATGCCGCTCCCTTCTGGCTTGTAGAGTTCCTGCTGAGAAATCAGTTGTTAACCTTATGGGAGTTCCCTTGTATATTATTTGTTGTTTTGCCCTTGCTGCTTTCAATAATTTTTCTTTGTCTTTAATTTTTGCCTGTTTGGTTACTATGTGTCTCAGCGTGTTTCTCCTTGGACTTATCCTGTATGGGACTCTCTTGCTTCCTGGACTTTGGTGGCTATTTCCTTTCCCATGTTACTGAAGTTTTCGACTATAATCTCTTCAAATATTTTCTTGGGTCCTTTCTCTCTCTTTTCTCCTTCTGGGACCCCTATAAAGCAAACGTTGTTGCGTTTAATGTTGTCCCAGAGGTCTCTTAGGCTGTGTTCATTTCTTTTCATTCTTTTTTTCTTTATTCTGTTCCACAGCAGTGAATTCTACCATTCTGTATTCCAGGTCACTTATCTGTTCTCCTGTTTCAGTTATTCTGTTTCTGATTCCTTCTAGTGTATTTTTCATTTTCATTTATTGTATTGTTTATCTCTGTTTGTTTGTTCTTTAATTCTTCTAGATCTCTGTTAAACCTTTCTTCCCTCTTCTCGATCTTTGCCTCCATTCTTTTTCCGAGGTCCTGGATCATTTTCACTATCATTATTCTGAATTCTTTTTCTGGAAGGTTGCCTGTCTCCACTTCATTTAGTTGTTTTTCTGGGGTTTTATCCTGTTCCTTCATCTGGTACATAGCCCTCTGCCTTTTTATCTTGTCTATCTTTCTGTGAATGTGGTTTTCGTTCCACCGGCTGCAGGATTGTAGTTCTCCTTGCTTCTGCTGTCTGCCCAGTGGTGGATGAGGCTATCTAAGAGGCCTGTGCAAGTTTCCTGATAGGAGGGACTGGTGGTGGGTAGAGCTGGCTGTTGCTCTGGTGGGCAGAGCTCAGTAAAACTTTAATCCACTTGACTGTTGATGGGTGGGCCTGGGTTCCCTCCCTGTTGGCTGTTTGGCCTGCGGCAACCCAACACTGGAGCCTATCCAGGCTCTTTGGTGGGGCTAATGACAGACTCTGGGAAGGCTCACACCAAGGAGTACTTCCCAGAACATCTGCTGCCAGTGTCCTTGTCATCACAGTGAGACAGAGCCACCCCCTGCCTCTGCAGGAGCCCCTCCAACACTAGTAGGAAGGTCTGGTTCAGTCTCCTATGGGGTCACTGCTCCTTCCCTTGGGTCCCAGTGCGCCCGTTGCTTTGTGTGTGCCCTCCAAGAGTGGAGTCTCTGTTTTCCCCAGTCCTGTCAAAGTCCTGCAATCAAATCCCACTAGCCTTCAAAGTCTGATTCTCTAGGAATTCCTCCTCCTATTGCCGGACCCCCAGGTTGGGAAGCCTGACTTGGGATCAGAACGTTCACTCCAGTGGGTGGACTTCTGTGGTATAAGTGTTCTCCAGTTTGTGAGTCACCCCCCCAAGAGTTACGGGATTTGTTTTGATTGTGATTGAGCCCCTCTTACTGTCTCATTGTGGCTTCTCCTTTGTATTTGGATGTGGGGTATCTTTTTTGGTGAGTTCCAGTATCTTCCTGTTGATGATTGTTCAGCAGTTAGTTGTGATTCTGGTTTTCACAAGAGGAAGTGAGAGCACTTCCTTCTACTCCACCATCTTGAACCAATCCACATTAGATATTTTGTGGAACCATAATTCAAAGCAAGGCTTTGTGGTCCTAGAATCTACTTAAAACCACCACACTCTGCTACCTCTCTGGAGATGTCAGACACACCTCTCCTAAGCTTCATTTAGTCCAGGCATCTGTTCTTTATGAAAACACCTTCCACCTGACACTTTCTTTCTTCACCTTGATTGGTAATTCACCAATAATTCATGTTCCCTTGGGCACAACTCTTGGGATCAACATAAATCTCAGACATCTGGGAATAAGAAGACTAAACATGTCAGGAAAGCACAGGCAACCACAAGCAGACTGGCGCAGTCTCAGAGTCCATGAGAGCCAATTGACAATCTGACATGATTGCCCTGACTCACTATTGCCAGTTCTCTCAACTGCCTTATGAAAAACCTTTCTAGCAACTGGAGTATTTACACACAGGTATTCAGAATGCTTGGTCTTATCATGCATTAAAGCATGTCCATAATGCTCTAGAGCAGTTGCCTCTGGTGCCCCAGTTACAGCCCCTTAACCCACCTCTAATTTCAGCTACAGGGTCTGTTTCAATTAACTTCATCTTGACAGCCTCCTATCTTGAGTGCTTGGTGCATTTTCATACTTGCTGCTGCACAGCCTTCCTGAAGTCAGGGTATCTGCTTTTCCTCCTCCCCAGGCTATTCTCCTGGCATCCTCACTTTCCTTTCCTAGGATCAGTTTCCACCAAAACCTACTGCCATACAAGTCCTAGTCTCAGGCTCTGCTTTCAGGAGGAACTAAAACTCAGATAGCTCTCGACTTAGAATTTCAGTGTTTGCCTACTTGTATGAAAACAATGAAATTATAAAATGATTTATTTAGTGTATTTGGGTTCAGAGATCTTCATAGCTTCAGCCTGGCCTTACCCAAATTTATCTGACTATATAGGTTATTAATATACTTGACTTTGGATTTACTTGAATTCATAGGAAGAAAACCTGTTTGTTCTGTTTCTTTTCTAATCTCACCACAGACTCTTCCTCTCTTTATGTAGTTGGACGCATGGGGCTAATATTAGGGCTTTTATGAACTAAAATCATCTTGGCTTAAAAAAAAAATAAGTGGAAATAGTAGTGAAGTTGTAGTCATTGAATCTGATACTTTATAGTAAGGGATTCTTAGGCTGAACTTTGGCCTTCATAAGGCAACTACTATGCACTCTGTTACAATTTATGGAAATGGATTCAAAGTGAATGTTCACACACCATTCTCTAGGGATGATATGAAAGCTATCTGAAGTTCAAAGGCTATAGTACTCAATACAAATCTGAAATTTCTAAGCCTTCTTTCTAACATTTATATCTGCTATTGCTGGTCTTTAAGTAAAAAGGGAATATACATAACAAGTTTCGTATATGGTCATAGTAAGTTATTTTTAATCAAGGACATCTTTGAACCTGAACTCTGTGATATATAAATGAGATAGAATTTCTTTGCCCTTCACATCTCCGGAGGGCTCTTTCTTTTGACCTGATTCCCATATAACTTAACTACCAGGAATTCCCAATCCCACCATAAACTCAGGGAAGTTCCCCATTAGACTAGTTAATTCATCCAATGACTTCTGACATGTTTTAGATGATACACTTAAGGTGCATGGAGCCTGTTAAATACTGTCTCCAGAAGTCCCATTTAGATGATTTCATTGTAGGCAATAGGTGACTGATTCAGTAGAATTCAATCCAAGGTTTCCATGCCAGGTTAGTCTATTGTACACCCTGATTCAGAAAGTATTGCACAGAATAACTGGGTATGGGTTAGGATAGGTTTCATTGGTAAAGCAGAAATTCATATAAATCGAGGGTAAGCAGGAGAAAAAAATGTCTTTTTCTACTCTACATCTCCTCCTCATCTCACAGTGAGGTATGCTGAAACCAGGGCTCTATGCATCCTTACTTGTGGGTCTGTTCCGTGGGATGAGACCTCCCTTCTCATAGCAATCACTATGTGCAAACACAATAGCAACCTTGTTGGAGAGAGGGTAGACTGCTTGATGTAAGAAGTCTACGTTTGGGGTACTGAGTTTTACAGTAAGAGCCCATAGCTTCACAACACCTAGCCAGAGGCCTGTTCTGAGGATTACTTTCTCCTAGTGGTCTGTTTTTCTTGCCTTTACATGTGTGTCATAATTTTTTGTTGAAAGCTGGGCGTCTTGTGTAGGGGAAGAGATACTGAAGTAAATATTTTTTATGCCTGGAGACAAGTGCACCTTACCTTCTGCTAGACCTTTAGTATGGAGTTGTGTGTTAATCTTGACAGGAGTTAGTCAGGATTTGAGGTTTTTTTGGTTGCTATGGTTACCAGAGACTTCAACTTTTTCCAGTGATACCTATGTTCAGGCTGTGGGCTGCTTTGTAAGAGATTATTTTCTCAATATCTGCTTACTCTTTGTGTCTTCCCTTTGGACTGTGCTCTAGAGAGAATCTGTCTCTTGCCACTCTCCCCACTGTGTTCCACTGTTACTCTTAATTCATGTTTGTTAGCCTCCTGGTAGAGGTTAGAACAGGGGAGGATTCTCTGAGGTTCCAATTATGTCTATGGCTCCTGAAATCACTGTTTACTTGAGTTTCAGGGGTTTTGTGTTCACAGGTGTTCCTGACTCTCCTCCAGACCTAGTTCCAGGTTTGTCATGTATTTCTATCCCTTCCACAATGCTTGAGCTTTTTCCCTTTTATTCTCTTTCTCCAGCTTCACTGAGCTTCTACCAGTGTTCTAATACTATAGTTTTTCTTGCTCTTACCCATGTAGATTAAGGTTTTTGTTCAGTAAGGGCGATGAGAGAAGCTGTTCTGGGAAATGTTACATCAGTTGTTGCTGTTTTCCTTCCTTAGCCAACACCAGGAGGGAAGCTCTTCCAGAATTCTCCCATATTTTCCCTTTGAGTGTTTTATGGGGTTCATAGAAGATAAGCTTGCAAGTGAGTGTTAATCCCCCTATACCTGTGGCTCCTAGGGCTTCATACTTCATACCTGTAGCCCACAACTGGCCTTTAGTTTTCAGTTAAAATTTTACCTGAGTTGTTCTTCCCAGCTAACATGGTGTTTGAGCCTGTGTGCCCCAGGTAATAAAAAAGCTTAGGTCCTGTTTCTCCTGTAGATGGCTATCCTTCTCCAGATTTTTGGTTAGTTGTTTGATCATTGACATCAGTTTCTCTAATGTGATCAAAACAAGTTGTTAATTAGCAGTTTGTCCAGCTTTTTTTGTGTTACAAGTGTAGGAGTAATGCTTTTCAGCTTTTCATAGCTCTGTACTAAAACTAGAATCACCAATGTCTATTGGAAAGTAGAGCTTAAAAGTTTTCCAAGTTCAGGGGCTTCCCTGGTGGCACAGTGGTTAAGAATCCACCTGCTAATGCAGGGGACATGGGTTCGAGCCCCGGTCTGGGAAGATCCCACATGCCATGGAGCAACTAAGACCATGCGCCACAGCTACTGAGCCTGCAAGCCACAACTACTGAAGCCCGCATGCCTAGAGCCCGTGCTCTGCAACAAAGAGAAGCCACCACAATGAGAAGCCCACACACTGCAACGAAGAGTAATCCCCCACTCGCTGCAACAAGTGGAAGCCTGCGTGTGCAGCAACAAAGACCTAATGCAGCCAAAAATAAATTAATTAAATTAAAAAAAAAGTTTCCGAAATTCAGGACTGGAAGACTCAACATAGAAAAGTTGTCAGTTATTCCCAAATTGATCTATAGATTTATGTAATTTCTAGTAAAATCCCAGTAAGGACTTTATTCTAAAATGTTTATGGAAAGACAAAATACCTAGAATATAGCTAAAACAATTTTGAAAAAGAAGGAAAAAAGTAAAAAGAATCACTCTACACAATGTTAAGGCTTACTATGTAGCTACATTATTCAAGATATTGTGGTATTGGCATAGGGATAGACACATAGATCAATAAAACAGAATAGAGAACTCAGACCCACACAAATATCCCCAGCTGAGTCTTGTTTTGTTTTTTAAAAAAGACACAAAAGCAATTCAATAAACTAAGGATAGCCTTTTCAAGAAGTGACACCGGAGCAATCAAATATTCATAGGCTAAAAAATTAACCTCTTCCTAAATGTCATGCCTTATACAAAAATTAACTCAAAATCAGTCACGGGGGCTTCCCTGGTGGCGCAGTGGTTGGGAGTCCGCCTGCCGATGCAGGGGACACAGGTTTGTGCCCCGGTCTGGGAGGATCCCACATGCCGTGGAGCAGCTGGGCTCGTGAGCCATGGCCGCTGAGCCTGCACGTCCAGAGGCTGTGCTCCGCAGTGGGAGAGGCCACAACAGTGAGAGGCCCGCGTACCACAAAAAAAAAAAAAAAAAAAAAAAAAATCAATCATGGGGTAAAATGCAAAACTAAAAATGTTAGAAAAAAATAGGATAATCTTCAGGCCCTAAGGCTAGCCAGAAAATTTCTATACCTGATACCAAAGAACAATCCATTAAGTAAAAATTGACAAATTGGATCTAATCAAAATAAAACTTTTGTTCCAGGAAAGAAGTTGTGAAGAGGATGAAGAAATAAAGTACAGACTCAAAGAAAATATTTTTAAAATTACATACCCAATGAAGACCTTGTATCTAGGCTATAAGTAATTCCAAAAACTCAACAGTTAAAAAAATTCTGTTAGAAAATGGGCAAAAGAAATGAACAGACATTTCACTAAACAGCATGTAAACAAATAAGCACGTATTGATACAAAGGTGTTCAACATTATTAGCCATTAGGTAAATGCAAATTAAAATCAAAATGAGCTATCACTACACATCAATTAGATGGCTAAAATGAAAAAGTGTAATGATATCAAATGACACCAAATGCAAGAATTTGGAGAAACTGGATCACTCATACATTACTGATGGAAATGTAAAATGATACAGTCATTTTAGACAACAGTTCCACAGTTTCTTATAAAACTAAATGTTCATTTACTGTATGATTCAGCAATTTTATTCTAAGGCATTTATCTCAAAGAAATGAAAGCTTATATTCATACAAAAACCTGTATTTGAATGTTCATAGTAGCTTTACTCATAATAGCCAAAAGTAGGAGGAACCTCAATGCCCTTCAACCTGTGAACACTTAAACTGGAGTATATCCATTCCATGGGATATTATGCAGCAGTGGCCAGGGATGAATTATTGACATATGCAACAACCTGGATCGTCTCCAAGGGATTATGCTGAAAGAAAAAAAGCCAATCTCAAAGGTTATATACTGTGTAATTCCATTCATATACCATTATGGAAACTAAAAAACTATAGAGATGAAGGACATGTTAGTAGTTGCCAAGTATTAGGAATGGGGGTGGGAGGCTGGTGTGGCCATAAAATAATAGCACGAGGGAGACTTGTGTGATGGAACAATTTCATATCTTGATTGTGATGGTGGGTACACAAAGCTACATGTGTAACAAAATTGCATGGGGCTATATGCATATGCTCATGTGCATGCAGACACACACATACACACACAGAAATGGGTGCATGTTGAAATCTGAATAAGATTGGTGGATTGTGCCAGTGTCAGTTTCCTGGTTTTGATATTGTGCTGTAGATATGCAAGGTGCTGTTATTGAGAGAAGTTAGGTCAAGTGTGCCCAGCGCCTCTTTGTACACTTTTCTTTTTTTTTGTAACTTCCTTTGAGTCTCTAATTATTCAAAATAAATACTTTAAGAGAAGGTCAACACAGATTATATAGATTATTCTTTTCCAACCTATGCACTTTATGTATAATTTTAATCATGAAACAAGTAATCTAAAAGTTCATTTGCATTGAAAAGATAGACTCGAAGTAGGTTTATTACAGTATAAATAGCCATATAACATATTTTACACCAAGAAAAATTATTCAAACATTCAAAACGTGTAGAAAATTCAAAAGAAACATTCCTGAAGGGCTAATTGGTAGATTTGAGTACTTCAGCTAAAAGAAACGTTTAATGATAGCCGAATTCAAATAAACATCTAAAGTATTTTCAAATCTAGCTCTGGGTTTATAAAGATGTTAAATACTTTGTAAGCTAAGCAGCTGGTTAGAACGTGGAGAAAATAAAGACATTAAAAAACAAAAATAAGGCAAATGTTTTAAAATACTATTGATAATGTATAAAGATTAGGTGAAATAAATCACAGCAAGATCCTTTCTGACCCACCTCCTAGAGTAATGGAAATAAAAACAAAAATAAACAAATGGGACCTAATGAAACTTCAAAGCTTTTGCACAGCAAAGGAAACCATAACCAAGACCAAAAGACAACCCTCAGAATGGGAGAAAACATTTGCAAATGAAGCAACTGACAAAGGATTAATCTCCAAAATTTACAAGCAGCTCATGCAGCTCAATAACAAAAAAACAAACAACCCCATCCAAAAATGGGCAGAAGACCTAAATAGACATTTCTCCAAAGAAGATATACAGAATGCCAACAAACACATGAAAGAATGCTCAACATCATTAATCATTAGAGAAATGCAAATCAAAACTACAATGAGATATCATCTCACACCAGTCAGAATGGCCATCATCAAAAAATCTAGAAACAATAAATGCTGGAGAGGGTGTGGAGAAAAGGGGACACTCTTGCACTGCTGGTGGGAATGTGAATTGGTTCAGCCACTGTGGAGAACAGTATGGAGGTTCCTTAAAAAACTACAAATAGAATTACCATATGACCCAGCAATCCCACTACTTGGCATATACCCTGAGAAAACCAAAATTCAAAAAGAGTCATGTACCAAAATGTTCATTGCAGCTCTATTTACAATAGCCAGGACATGGAAACAACCTAAGCGCCCATCATCGGATGAATGGATAAAGAAGATGTGGCACATATACACAATGGAATATTACTCAGCCTTAAAAAGAAATGAAATTGAGCTATTTGTAATGAGATGGATAGACCTAGAGTCTGTCATACAGAGTGAAGTAAGTCAGAAAGAAAAAGACAAATACCGTATGCTAACACATATATATGGAATTTAAGGGAAAAAAATGTCATGAAGAACCTAGGGGTAAGATAGGAATAAAGACGCAGACCTACTGGAGAACGGACTTGAGGGTATGGGGAGGGGGAGGGGTGAGTTTTGACAGGGCGAGAGAGAGTCATGGACATATACACACTAACAAACGTAGTAAGGTAGATAGCTGGGGGGAAGCAGCCACAAGGCACAGGGATATTAGCTCGGTGCTTTGTGACAGCCTGGAAGGGTGGGATGGGGAGAGTGGGAGGGAGGGAGACGCAAGAGGGAAGACATATGGGAACATATGTATATGTATAGCTGATTCACTTTGTTATAAAGCAGAAACTAACACACCATTGTAAAGCAATTATACCCCAATAAAGATGTTAAAAAAAAAAAAAAAAAAGATTAGGTGAAATATAATTCCACTTAACACTTGATCTCCTGCTCCTGATAATCTATAAATAATATTGTCTCTCCAAAGAGACTGAACATTTCTTGAAAATGAGTCCATAGCTTTTATCGATACATATACTTTACATTAACTAAAAATTCAAACTCTTGTTTATTAAAACCTTACTAAATAACAGATGCTTTTGCTTATTATTGAATGTAATTTTTTAAACAGTTCTAAAAGGTCGTCATTAGTATCCCTATTGTGCAAGTAAGAGAGCTGAGACTCAGAGAGGTTAGATGCTTTGCCCAATGTCACACAGCTACTAAGTAGTAGATTCAGGATTCAAACCCTAGTCTGATTCAGAAGGGAATGTTCTTTTTACTACAACACACCTTTTTTCTGTCACTTACCATAGAACCCTTCACAGTTGTGGTCAGATAGAAAGCTCTCAGTGGTATTTGTTGGTTAATGAGTACTGTGAATTTAATCTTCAAGTGCATTAGTTCAATAACTTGAGTTCCCTGGCCTAGGACTCTTATCCACTGCCATAGTAACAATGAGTACACATGAATCAGGGCATTTTTTCAAAGCACGCCAATGCTATAATCTGTGGGTCATCTGTGATCTCCACATCCTGGGATTTTCTTACAGGAGACAGTTCTCTAATAACCAATGCAAATTGGAACTCTTTCTACCAGAGACAGATATAAAGCCACAGGATCCTTTTTGGGCATGGTTTTCCCTATGGTGAGCCATCCTGCAAGCTTCTGGTGCTTGATAGCGTAAGAACTAATCTGACGTCTAATTGAAAATGATTGAGCGCTCACAGTGCCAGCCTAATTGCAGACTAAGGCTGTTTCTTCCCTATTTGTGAAAGGGCCAATACTGAGCTGTGACTCAGAGGCAGCAGGGCAAGGGGTACCAGGGTGAGTGATTACTGTGGTAGGGAAGGGTCTCCTCTCTGTTTCTACGTAAGCACAGCATCAACTTTCTAACTGAACTGACTGTGTGATCAATGAATCACTGACAGGTTCCCACTAACTGACTTGATTGAACTGTCATTTCACTAGGACCACTTAACTGGCCATGTTGTGGGCACATTTGTGGTCCCTAAGTACCACCCTTCCCAAATGCAGACACATCTCTGGGGATCTGCACCACTGACAGTTGGCCATCCCATGCATTGTCTGTTGTATGTGCATTTAAGAACAACACATTTAGCACATGCCTTCCCACAAAGAGAGTTTTATGTTCATGGCTTTGAATGAAGAATGGATAGTCCAAAAAAGTTAAGAGCTTTAAAAAAAAAAAAAAGAGTTAAGAGGATAAAGAAATCACTCTACTTCAGCAAATCAATTCAGCAAATATTAAATGCCTAATATGAACCAGGCAGACTACTACCAGCTCACGATAAAGGTTTGCAAAAGACAGATGTGAATACTTTATTCACAGAGTTTATATTCTCCTTCCCAAGGTGTACTTTCTCTCTTCTCCTTCTAGTTTACCTTTGATTCTCCCCCCAGGACTGAAATTTATGGGAGAGACCCTCCAAAGAACAGAGTAGGGTCTAAATGGGGAGCCCATGTTGCATAGCAGTTCAGCCTACCCATCTTAGACTCAAAGCAGATGTGGCTTTGAAATGTGACTTATCTCTCATTTATAAGCTCTGTGATTTTAGGCAAGTATCTCAAGCCCTCTGAGTTTTAGCCTTCTTATATATAAAATGAGAGTATGATGCTAATTTAAAAAATAATAGCTCAAAGAGTAGAAATGGGGGTCATAAAAGAGTGTACAATTGAAGTGCTTAGCCCAGCATCTGGTATATCTGGTAAGTATTCAATAAATATTAATGATTATTAGGTACAGATGATTCCCCCCTGTGTGCTTTGGCACAATAAGAGTGTTTGTGTAAAGCCTCATTCTGCTGCTCTCTGTTGCCTCTGTGTTGCATAGCACTGTTCTTCCTCCAACACTCCCTACTGTGCAAGCTGAGAACCAAGTGCAGGCGATGATTACAGAAAATAGGAGCGAATTGTTCAATATTTATGTGCTTTAACTAACAGTGTCCTCTTCTGAAGCTCTTGTGCAGTTTGAAGCAAAAATAAGTGATGGGGGTGGAGAATCAAATGTTTCCCTCTTTTCATCTTTAATTAAATATTAAAGACAAAGACTAACTGATGCCAAGGGATGGCTGCTTTTGGCCTGAGCTCCCAGTGTTACCAAAAAAAAAAAAAAAGGGAAATCAAAGGTTTGAAAAATGGTGCTGTTTAGGAAGTTGAATCATCTAAATTTCAAGGGTCTGTGAACATCCAAATCTCAGTGATTCCTTGGGTGGAGAAGTTCTCCTTTTAGTTTAAGTTTAATCTTGCTGAGTAAATACTTATAAGTTTGGAGGTATTACAATTTCTTTTTTAATAGTTTTATTGAGGCATAATTGAGAAACTAAACTTCATGTATTTAAAATGCACAATATGATAAGTTTGGACATATGTATACATCCTTGAAATAATCACCATGCTCAAGATAATGAACACATACAGCATCAGAAACTATTTCCCTGGGCCCCCATTAAGGCCACCCTTCCCTCCCCTGTCCCCCATCCTCAGGCACCCACTCACTAACCTATTTTCTGAAAGACTAGTTTGTACTTTTTGGATTTTAAATAAGTGGAATCATAAACTATGTACGCATCTGGCTTTTAAAAGTCCAATGTTATTATTTTGAGAATAATCCATGTTGTTGAGTGTATCAACAGTTCATTGCTTTTTTGTTCTTACTTCTCTTGCAAAATATTTTTTAGTTTTATTTATTTTATTTTTATTTTAATGGATTATAGTTGATTTACAATGTTGTGTTAGTTTCAGGTATACAGCAAAGTGATTCAGTTATACATATGTTCAATAGTTCATTGCTTTTTGATGCTACATAAAATCCCATTGGGTGGATATACTGTAATTGATGTTTACCTGTTAATGGATATTTGGGGTGTTTCTAGTTTTTGGCTATTACAAATAAAGCTGATTTGAACATGCATAAACAGTCATAAAGTGGAGATATGCTTTAATTTCCATTGGGTAAATTCTTGGGAGTAGAATGGCTAGATCATAAATTGTGTGTTTAGCTTTATAAGAAGTGGCCAAACTGTTTTCCAAATTGAATGTATCATTTTACATTCATACCACTGGTGTATGGGCTTTCTAGTTCCTCTTCATCCTCAGCAAACTTTGTATGATCTGTGTTTTAACTATTTTAATGTGTGCAGTGGTATCTCATTGTGGTTTTAATTTGCATTTCCCTATGGCTAATGATGCTGAGCATCTTTTCAAGTGTTTACTGGCCATTAGTATAATCTGCTTTGCTGAAATGTCTGATTATATCATTTGCTTATAATATTACTGAGTTGTTTTTTTTCTTATGGTTGTGTTTTAAGAATTCTCTATATAATTTTAGAATACAAGTTCTCTATTAGATATGTGATTTCCAAATATTACCCCCCATCTATAGATTGTCTTTTCATTCTCTCAACAGAGTTTTTCACGAGTAAATTTTTAGTTTAATAAAGTGTTACTTAACGATTATGGATTATGTTTTGTTGTTGTAACTAAAAACTTGTCACCAAACCCGAGGTCACAAAACTTTTCCTATGTTCTCATCTAGAATTTATACTTTAAAAATTTCCATTTAGACATGTGATCCATTTTCAGCCAATTTGTGTAAGATGTAGGATATATGTTGAGGGTTTTTGTTGTTGTCTATTATGTCCAATTGTCACAGTATAATTTGTTGAAAAGACGATTCTTGATCTTTTCAATTAAGACTATTCAATTTAATTGAATTGGCTTTGCACCTTTGTCAAAAATAATTGATGATATCTGTGTGAATCTGTGTGAATATATTTCTGGACTCTATTCCTGTTCATTAATACATTTTTTTTTTTTTTAAGAAGATGTTGGGGGAGCTTCCCTGGTGGCACAGTGGTTGAGAGTCCGCCTGCTGGTGCAGGGGACACAGGTTCGTGCCCCGGTCTGGAAAGATCCCACATGCTGCGGAGTGACTAGGCCCATGAGCCATGGCCGCTGGGCCTGCGCGTCCGGAGCCTGTGCGCTGCATCCGGAGAGGCCACAACAGTGAGAGGGAGGCCCACGTACCAAAAAAAAAAAAAAGATGTTGGGGGTAGGAGTTTATTAATTAATTTATTTATTTTTGCTGTGTTGTGTCTTCGTTTCTGTGTGAGGGCTTTCTCTAGTTGTGGCAAGCGGGGGCCACTCTTCATTGCAGGGTGCGGGCCTCTCACCATCGCGGCCTCTCTTGTTGTGGAGCACAGGCTCCAGACACGCAGGCTCAGTAGTTGTGGCTCACGGGCCTAGTTGCTCCATGGTATGTGGGATCCTCCCAGGCAAGGGCTCAAACCCGCGTCCCCTGCATTAGCAGGCAGATTCTCAACCACTGCGCCACCAGGGAAGCCCCATTAATAGATATTTCTAAACATTCGTCAATGCCACACTTTCCCTCTCTTTTTTTATACTTTAAATCTCATACAGTTTTGTCCATTATACCTTAATAAAGCTGAAAAGAAAAAAGAAAAAGAATTCACGAAAGAGAAAGTTTTTAAAGTATTTGAAAATATATTTAGTAATTATAATATGATAGTAATTTAAAAAGCTAATAAGGTTTTTCACATGAAAAGGGAAGTTAGGACTGTAAAGCAGAGTATTTGAGTTCATCTTGACTCCATTGATGATATGCCTATATAAGTCTGGGTGTGTCATTTCTTTTTTTGTCCCTTCTTTCCCAAGTTCATTGTGAAAATCAAATGAGATAGAATATATAATATGCTGAGAATTTTTAAATGCAGTATTACTGGGGTATTATTATAACTATTCTTTTTTTCTAGTTTTATTGAGATATAATTGATATACAACACTGTATAAGTTTAACGTGTACAGCCTAATGATTTGACATACATAGATCATGAGACGATTATCACAATAAGTTTAGTGATCATCCATCTCACACAGATACAAAATTAAGGAAAGACAAACATTTTTCCTTGTGATGAGAACACTTAGGGTTTACTCTCTTAGCAACTTTCATGTATAACATAGACCAGGGCTAATTATATTTGTCATGTTGTAATAAGTATTGTTACCCCAGCTTTCACTTAATTTCCATTTGCAAGGAATACCTTTTTCTATCACCTCATTCTACATGTTTTTAGATCAGAAGTGAGTCTCTTGTAGGTACCATATATATGGGTCTTGTTTTTGTGTCCTTTCAGCCATTTCATGTTTTTTGACTGGAGCATTTAGTCCATTTACATTTAAAGTAATTATACATATGTATGTACTTAATGCCATTTGGTTAACTGGGGATTTTTTTTTCTTTTTTTAAATTTTATTTATTTTTAACGTTTTTATTGGAGTATAATTGCTTTACAATGGTGTGTTAGTTTCTGCTTTATAACGAAGTGAATCAGTTATATATATATATATATATCCCCATATCTCTTCACTCTTGCATCTCCTCCCTCCCACCGTCCCTATCCCACCCTTCTAGCTGATCACAAAGCAGAGAGCTGATCTCCCTGTGCTATGCGACTGCTTCCCACTAGCTATCCATTTTACATTTGGTAGTGTATATATGTCCATATATATACTACCACTCTCACACCTTATCCCAGCATATCCTTCCCCCTCCCCGTGTCCTCACCTCCATTTTTTAGTAGGTTTGCATCTTTATTCCGGTCTTGCCCCTAGGTTCTTCATGACCTTTTCTTCTTCTTCTTCTTTTTTTTTTTAAAGATTCCATATATATGTGTTAGCATACAGTATTTGTATTTCTCTTTCTGACTTACTTCACTCTGTATGACAGACTCTAGGTCCATCCACCTCACTACAAATAACTCAATTTCGTTCCTTTAATAGCTGAGTAATATTCCATTGTATATATGTGCCACATCTTCTTTATCCATCCATCTGTCAGTGGACACTTAGGTTGCTTCCATGTCCTGGCTATTGTAAATAGAGCTGCAATGAACATTGTGCTACGTGACTCTTTTGGAATTACGGTTTTCTCAGGGTATACGCCCAATAGTGGGATTGCTGGGTCATATCGTAGTTCTATTTATAGTTTTCTAAGGAACATCCATACTGTTCTTCATAGTGGCTGTATCAATTTACATTCCCACCAACAGTGCAAGAGGGTTCCCTTTTCTCCACACCCTCTACAGCATTTTTTGTTTTTAGATTTTTTGATAATGACCATTCTGACTGCTGTGAGGTGATACCTCATTGTAGTTTCGATTTGCAGTTCTGTAATGATTACTGATGTTGAGTATCCTTTCATGTGTTTGTTGGCAATCTGTGTATATTCTTTGGAGAAATGAATATTTAGATCTTCTGCCCATTTTTGGATTGGGTGGTTTCTTTTTTTTTGATATTGAGCTGCATTAGCTGCCTGTATATTGTGGAGATTAATCCTTTGACAGTTGCTTCATTTGGAAATATTTTCTCCCATTCTGAGGCTTGTCTTTTGTTCTTGTTTATGGCTTCCTTTGCTGTGCAAAAGCTTTTAAGTTTCATTAGGTCCCATTTGTTTATTTTTGTTTTTATTTCCATTTCTCTAGGAGGTGGGTCAAAAAGGATCTTGCTGTGATTTATGTCCTAGAGTGTTCTGCCTATGATTTCCTCTGAGAGTTTGATAATTTCTGGCCTTACATTTAGGTCTTTAATCCATTTTGAGTTTATTTTTGTGTATGGTGTTAGGGAATGTTCTAATTTCATTCTTTTACATGTAGCTGTCCAGTTTTCCCAGCACCATTTATTGAAGAGGCTGTCTTTTCTCCATTGTGTATACTTTTTTTTGAATTTTATTTTATTTTTCTATACAGCAGGTTCTTATTAGTCATCAATTTTATACACATCAATGTATACATGTCAATCCCAATCGCCCAATTCAGCACACCACCATCCCTGCCCCCGCACGGCTTTCCCCCCTTGGTGTCCATACGTTAATTCTCTACATCTGTGTCTCAACTTCTGCCCTGCAAACTGGTTCATCTGTACCATTTTTCTAGGTTGCATATACATGCGACAATATATGATATTTGTTTTTCTCTTTCTGACTTACTTCACCCTGTATGACAGTCTCTAGATTCATCCACATCTCAACAAATGACTCAACTTCATTCCTTTTTATGGCTGAGTAATATTCCACTGTATATAGGTACCACATCTTCTTTATCCATTCATCTGTCGATGGGCATTTAGGTTGCATCCATGACTTAGCTATTGTAAATACTGCTGCAATGAACATTGGGGTGCATGTGTCTTTTTGAATTATGGTTTTCTCAGGGTATATGCCCAGTAGTGGGACTGCTGGATCATATGGTAATTCTATTTTTAGGTTTTTAACGAAGCTCTGTACTCTTCTCCGTAGTAGCTGTAACAATTTACATTCCAACCAACAGTGCAAGAGGGATCCCTTTTCTCCACACCATCTCCAGCATTTGTTGTTTGCAGATTTTCTGATGATGCCCATTCTAACTGGTGTGAGATGATACCTCATTGTAGTTCTGATTTGTATTTCTCTAATCATTAGTGATGTTGAGCAGCTTTTCATGTGCTTCTTGCCCATCTGTATGTCTTCTTTGGAGAAATGTCTATTTAGGTCTTCTGCCCATTTTTGGATTGAGTTGTCTGTTTCTTTAATACTGAGCTGCATGAGCTGTTTATATATTTTGGGGATTGATCCTTTGTCCATTTATTCATTTGCAAATATTTTCTCCCATTCTGAGGGTTGTCTTTTTGTCTTCTTTATGGTTTCCTTTGCTGTGCAAAACTTTTTTGTTTCATTAGGTCCCATTTGTTTATTTTTGTTTTTATTCCCATTACTCTAGGAGGTGGATCAAAAAAGATCTTGCTGTGATTTATGTCAAAGAATGTTCTTCCTATGTTTTCCTCTAAGAGTTTTATAGTGTCTAGTCTTACATTTAGGTCTCAAATCCATTTTGAGTTTTTTTTGTGTGTTTATGGTGTTACGGAGTGTTCTAATTTCATTCTTTTATATGTAGCTGTCTGGTTTTCCCAGCACCACTTATTGAAGAGACTGTCTTTTCTCCATTGTATATCCTTGTCTCCTTTGTCATAACTTAGTTTACCATAGGTGTGTGGGTTTATCTCTGGGCTTCGTATCTTGTTCCATTGATCTATGTTTCTGTTTTTGTGCCAGTACCATATTGTCTTGATTACTGTAGCTTTGTAGTATAGTCTGAAGTCAGGGAGCCTGATTCCTCCAGCTCCAGTTTTCTTTCTCAAGAGTGCTTTGGCTATTCGGGGTCTTTTGTGTTTCCATACAAATTGTGAAATTTTTTGTTCTAGTTCAGTGAAAAATGCCAGTGGTAGTTTGATAGGGATTGCATTGAATCTGTAGATTGCTTTGGGTAGTAGAGTCATTTTCACAATGTTGATTCTTCCAATCCAAGAACATGGTATATCTCTCCATCTATTTGTATCATCTTTAACTTCTTTCATCAGTGTCTTATAATTTTCTGCATACAGGTCTTTTGTCTCCTGAGGTAGGTGTATTCCTAGGTATTTTATTCTTTTTGTTGCAATGGTAAATGGGAGTGTTTTCTTGATTTCACTTTCAGATTTTTCATCATTAGTGTATAGGAATGCCAGAGATTTCTGTGCATTAATTTTGTATCCTGCTACTTTACCAGATTCATTGATTAGGTCTAGTAGTTTTCTGGTAGCATCTTTAGGATTCTCTATGTATAGTATCATGTCATCTGCAAACAGTGACAGCTTTACTTCTTCTTTTCTGATTTGGATTCCTTTTATTTCTTTTTCTTCTCTGATTGCTGTGGCTAAAACTTCCAAAAGTATGTTGAGTAATACTGGTGAGAGTGTCTTGTTCCTGATCTTAGTGGAAATGGTTTCAGTTTTTCACCTTTGAGTACGATGTTGGCTGTGGGTTTGTCATATATGGCATTCAATATGCTGAGGTAAGCTCCCACTGTGCCTACTTTCAGGAGGGTTTTTATCATAAGTGGGTGTTGGATTTTGTGCAAAAGCTTTCTCTGCACCTATTGAGAAGATCATATGGTTTTTCTCCTTCAGTTTGCTAATGTGGTATATCACATTGATTGATTTGTGTATATTGAAGTATCCTTGCATTCCTAGGATAAACCAAACTTGATCATCGTATATGATCCTTTTAATGTGCTGTTGGATTCTGTTTCCGAGTATTTTGTTGATGGTTTTTGCATCTACGTTCATCAGTGATGTTGGTCTCTAGTTTGTTGTTTTTGTGACATCTTTGTCGTGTTTTGATATCAGGGTGATGTTGGCCTCATAGAATGAGTTTGGGAGTGTTCCTCCCTATGCTATATTTAGGAAGAGTTTGAGAAGGATAGGTGTTAGCTCTTCTTTAAATGTTTGATAGAATTCGCCTATGAAACCATCAGATCCTGGGCTTTTGTTTGTTGGAACATTTTTGTTTGTTTGTTTGTTTTTGCGGTACACGGGCCTCTCACTGTTGTGGCCTCTCCCGTTGCAGAGCACAGCCTCCGGATGTGCAGGCTCAGCGGCCATGGCTCAGCTGCTCTGTGGCATGTGGGATCCTCCCGGACTGGGGCACGAACCCATGTCCCCTGCATTGGCATGCGGACTCTCAACCACTGCGCCACCAGGTAAGCCCTGTTGGAACATTTTTAGTCACAATTTCAATTTTAGTACTTGTGATTGGTCTGTTCATATTTTCTATTGTTTCCTGTTTCAGTCTCAGAAGATTGTGCATTTCTATGAATTTGTCCATTTCCTCCAGGTTGTCCATTTTATTGGCATAGAGTTGCTTGTAGTGATCTCTCATGATCTTTTGTATTTCTGCAGTGTCAGTTGTTACTTCTCCTTTTTCATTTCTAATTCTATTGATTTCAGTCTTCTCTCTTTTTTTCTTGATGAGTCTGGCTAGTGGTTTATCAATTTTGTTTATCCTTTCAAAGAACCAGCTTTTAGTTTTATTGATCTTTGCTATCATTCCCTTCATTTCTTTTTCATTTATTTCTGATCTGATTTTTATGATTTCTTTCCTTCTGCTAACTTTGGGGTTTTTTTGTTCTTTTTTCTCTAATTGCTTTAGGTGCAAGGTTAGGTTGTTTATTTGAGATGTTTCCTGTTTCTTAAGGTAGGATTGTATTGCTATAAACTTCCCTCTTAGAACTGATTTTGCTGCATCCCATATGTTTTGGGTCATCGTGTTTTCATTGCCATTTGTCTCTAGGTATTTTTTGATTTCCCCCTGGTTGTCTTCAGTGATCTCTTGGTTATTAAGTAGTATTTTATTTTGCCTCCATGTGTTTGTACTTTTTACAGTTTTTTTCCTGTAATTGATCTCTATTCTCATAGCGTTGTGGTCAGAGAAGATACTTGTTATGATTTAATTTTCTTAAATTTACCAAGGCTTGATAAGTGACCAAAGATATGATCTATCCTGTAGAATGTTTCATGAGCATTTGAGAAGAGAGTGTATTCTGTTGTTTTTGGATGGAACGTCCTATAAATATCAATTAAGTCCATCTTGTTTAATGTATCATTTAAAGCTTGTGTTTCCTTATTTATTTTCATTTTGGATGATCTCTCCATTGGTGAAAGTGGGGTGTTAACGTCTCCTACTATGAATGTGTTACTGTTGATTTCCCCTTTTATGGGTGTTAGTATTTGCCTTATGTACTGAGGTGCACCTATGTTGGGTGCATACATATTTACAATTGTTATATCTTCTTCTTGGATCGATCCCTTGATCATTATGTAGTGTTCTTCTTTGTCTCTTGTAATAGTCTTTGTTTTAAAGTCTATTTTGTCTGATATGAGAATTGCTACTCCAGCTTTCTTTTGATTTCCATTTGCATGGAATATCTTTTTCCATCCCCTCACTATCAGTCTGTATGTGTCCCTAGGTCTGAAGTGGGTCTCTTGTAGACAGCATATATATGGGTCTTGTTTTTGTATCCATTCAGCCAGTCTATGTCTTCTGGTTGGAGCATTCAATCCATTTACATTTAAGGTAATTATCGATATATATGTTCCTATTCCCATTTTCTTAATTGTTTTGGGTTCATTATTGTGGGTCTTTTCCTTCTCTTGTGTTTCTTGCCTAGAGAAGTTCCTTTAGCATTTGTTGTAAAGCTGGTTTGGTGGTGCTGAATTCTCTTAGCTTTTGCTTGTCTGTAAAGTTTTTGATTTCTCCATCAAATCTGAATGAGATCCTTGCTGGGTAGGGTGATCTTGGTTGTAGGTTTTTCCCTTGCATCGCTTTAAATATGTCCTGCCGCTCCCTTCTGGCTCACAGAGTTTCTGCTGAAAGTTCAGCTGTTATCCTTATGGGGATTCCCTTGTATGTTATTTTTCCCTTGCTGCTTTTAATATTTTTTCTTTATATTTAATTTTTGATAGTTTGATTAATATGTTTCCTGGGATGTGTTTCCTTGGATTTATCCTGTATGGAACTCTCTGTGCTTCCTGGACTTGATTGACTATTTCCTTTCCCATTATTAGGGAAGTTTTAAACTATAATCTCTTCAAACATTTTCTCAGTCCCTTTCTTTTTCTCTTCTTCTTCTGGGACCCCTATAATTCAAATGTTGGTGTGTTTAATGTTGTCCCAAAGGTATCTAAGACTGTACTCAATTCTTTTCATTCTTTTTTATTTATTCTGCTCTGCAGTAGTTATTTCTACTATTTCATCTTCCAGGGCACTTATCCATTCTTCTGCCTCAGTTGTTCTGGTATTGATTCCTTCTAGAGAATTTTAAATTTCATTTATTGTGTTGTTCTTCACTGTTTGTTTGCTCTTTAATTCTTCTAGGTCCTTGTTAAACGTTTCTTGTATTTTCTCCATTCTATCTCCAAGATTTTGTATCATTGTTACTATCATAATTCTGAATTCCTTTTCAGGTAGACTGCCTATTTCCTCTTCAGTTGTTTGGTCTGCTGGGTTTTTGCCTTGCTCCTTCAACTGCTGTGTGTTTTTGGTCTTCTCATTTTGCTTAAGTTACTGTGTTTGGGGTCTCCTTTTCTCAGGCTGCAGGTTCATAGTTCCCGTTGTTTTAGGTGCCTGCCCCCAGTGGCTAAGGTTGGTTCAGTGGAGTGTGTAGGCTTCCTGGTGGAGGGGCCTACTGCCTGTATTCTGGTGGATGAGGCTGGATCTTGTCTTTCTGGTGGGCAGGTCCATGTCTGGTGGTGTGTTTTGGGGTGTCTGTGACCTTATTATGATTTTAGGCAGCTTCTCTGCTAAGGGGGAGGGGGTGTGTTCCTGTGTTGCTAGTTGTTTGGCATAGGGTATCCAGTACTGTAGCTTGCTGGTTGTTGAGTGGAGCTGGGTCTTGGCATTGAGATGCAGATCTCTGGGAGATTTTCACCGTTTGATATTACTTGGAGCTCAGAGGTCCCTGATGGACCAATGTCCTGAACTTGGCTCTCCCACTTCAGAGGCACAGCCCTGACACCTGGCTGGAGCACTGTGAGCCTGTCATTCACTCGGCTCAGAATAAAAGAGAGAAAAATAAGAAAGAAGGAAAGAAGAAAAGAAAGGAAGGAAAGAAGGAAGAGAGAAAATAAAATAAGATAAAATTAAAAAGTTATTCAAATAAAAAACACAAAATAATTATTAAAAAAATTTTAAGTCATTTAAAGTAAAAGGAAGAAAGAAAAGCCAAACCAAAAAACAAATCCACCATGATAACAAGCCCTGAAAACTATACTAAAAAAGAAAAAGAAAAAAAAATGGACAGACAGAACCCTAGGATAAATGGTGAAAGTAAAGCTATACAGACAAAATCACACACAGAAACATACACATACACACTCACAGAAAGAGAAAAAGGGGGGGAAAAATATATATCGTTACTCTCAAAGTCCACCTCCTCAATTTGGGATGATTCGTTGTCTATTCAGGTATTCCACAGGTGCAGGGTACATCAAGTTGACTGTGGAGATTTAATCTGCTGCTCCTGAGGCTGCTGGGACAGATTTCTCTTTCTCTTCTTTCTTCACACAGCTCCTGGGATTCAGCTTTGGATTTTCCCCTGCCTGTGTGTGTAGGTCGCCTGAGGGCATCTCTTCTTCACTCAGATAGTTCGGGGTTAAAGGAGCAGCTGCTTCGGGGGCTCTGGCTTACTTAGGCCTGGTGGAGGGAGGGTTATGGTTTGTGGGGTGAGCCTGCAGCGGCAGAGGCCAGCCTGATGTTGCACCAGCCTGAGGCGTGCCATGTGTTCTCCTGGGGAAGTTGTCCCTGGATCACGGGACCCTGGCAGTGGCAGGCTGCAGAGGCCCCCAGGAGGGGAGGTGTGGACAGTGACCTGTGCTTGCACACAGGCTTCTTGGTGGCAGCAGCAGCAGCCTTAGCGTCTCATGCCCGTCTCTGGGGTCCGCGCTGATAGCCGCGGCTCGCACCCGTCTCTGGAGCTCCTTTAAGCAGAGCTCTTAATCCCGTCTCCTCGCGCACCAGGAAACAAAGAGGCAAGAAAATCTCTTGCCTCTTCGGCAGCTCCAGACTTTTTCCTGGACTCCCTCCTGGCTAGTTGTGGTGCACTAGCCCCCTTCAGGCTGTGATCACGCAGCCAACCCCTGTCCTCTCCATGGGATCCGACATCCGAAGCCAGAGTCTCACCTCGCAGCCCCCACTGGTCCCGGTGGGTGAACAGATAAGCCTCTCGGGTTGGTGAGTGCTGGTCGACACCAGTCCTCTGTGCGGGAATCTCTCTGCTTTGCCCTCTGCACCCCTGTTTCTGCGCTCCCCTCCGTGGCTCCGAAGCTTCCCGCTGTCTCCACCTGCGAAGGAGCTTCCTAGTGTGTGAAAACCTTTCCTCCTTCACAGCTCCCTCCCACTGGTGAAGGTCCCATCCCTATCCTTTTGTCTCTGTTTTCTCTTTTTTCTTTTGCCCTACCCAGGTACATAGGTAGTTTTTTGCCTTTTGGGAAGTCTGAGGTCTTCTGCCAGCGTTCAGTAGGTGTTCTATAGGAGTTGTTCCACATGTAGATGTATTTCTGATCTATTTGTGGGGAGAAAAGTGATCTCCATGTCTTACTCTTCCACCATCTTGAAGCTCCTCCTGGGGATTAATTTTGTAGTTCTTTTTTGTTCCATTCTTCTTTTGTTCTTTTCCCTTGTGTATGTGTGTGGTTTTTATCTTTAGTGTTACATTTGGATTCCTTTCTCTTTTGTGTGTATGTATCTATTATACATTTTTGCTTTGTTGTTACCATGAGGTTTATATATAAACATAGACATGATATATAGATATATCTATACATAGAGATATAGATATCTATATACTTGATTATTTTAAGTTGCTGATTTCTTAAGTTCACATGCATTTTAACAACCCTGCATTTTTACTCCTGCAGCATTTACTGTTTTTGACATTTGTAATTTACATCTTTTTGTTTCATGTATCCCTTAACTACTTATTGTGGATATAGATGATTTTACTATTTCTTTTTTTTAAAACTTCTTGCTAGTTATATATGTGGTTGATCTACTACCTTTCCTGTATATTTTACCAACTTTACAAAAATCTTTACCAATGATATTTTTCCTTTCATAATTTTCATATTTCTAGTTGTGGCCTTTTCTTTTTCGCTTAGGTAAGTCCCTTTAACATTTATTGTAAAGCTGGTTTAGTGGTGCTGAACTCTTTTAGTCTTTGCTTATCTGTAAAACTTTCCATCTCTCCATCAAATTGGAATGAAAGCCTTGCTGGATAGAATATTCTTGGTTGTAGGTTTTCTCCTTTCAGCACTCTAAATTCATTTTCCTACCCCCTTCTGGTCTGCAGAGTTTCTGCTGAGAAGTCAGCTGATAGCCTTATGGGAGTTCCTTTGTATATAACTGTGACTTTTCCCTTGCTGCTTTTAACATTATCTCTTTACCTTTAATTTTTGCCATTTTAATTACAGTGTTTCTTGGTGTGGTCTTCTTTGGGTTGATACTGTTTGGGACTTTATGTTCTTCCTGGACCTGGATGTCTGTTTACTTTTGCAGGTTAGGGGATTTTTCAACTATTAATGTCTTCAAATATGTACTCTGGCCCTTTCTCTCTCTCTCCTCTGTCTGGGACCTCCGTAATGAAATATTAGTATGCTTGATGTTGTCATAGAAGTCTCTTAATCTGTCCTCATCTCCTTTTATTCTTTTTTCTGTTCAACTTCAGTAATTTCCACTACTGTCTTCCAGCTCACTGATCATTCCTCTGTGTCATCTAATCTACTGTTGAATCCTTCTAATGTATTTTTTATTTCAGTTATTGTATTCCTCAGATTTGTTTGATTCTTCTTTATATTTTGTAACTCTTTGTTAAGCTTTTCATTCCATTCATCCATTCTTCTCCTGAATTTTTGGAGCATCTTTATGACTATTACCTTGAACTCTTTATTGGGTAGATGTTTATCTCCACTTCACTTAGCTTTTCTTCTGGGGTTTTATCTTGTTCCTTCATTTGGAACATATTTCTCTGTCACCTCATTTCACCTAATTCACTGTTTTTATTTCTATTTGGTAAAGTTGGTCACGTTTTCCAATCATGGAGAAGCAACCTTATGCAGGAGATGTTTTGTGGGGGCCAATAGCACACCCTCATCTGGGGACCAGAGCTATATGCTCTAATGGTGCCTTCTATGTGTGCTACATGGGTCCTTTTTCTGTGGTTCACTGGCTATTGTGGGCACACCAGTAGGTGTGGCTGGCCCCTGGTCTGGTTGGTTGCCAGGCCCTGCCTTGTGTAAAGGCTGCTGGTGGAAGGGGTTTGGTCCTGGCACAGCTGGCTGCACAGCTAGTGAAATCCAGGGTCTGATGCTATCCTGCTGTTGGGTCATGGTCATGAAGTAGCTTTCTTCCTAGCCCCAGAGGTCCTATGGCTAGTTCTGGCCCAGTTGTGTTTGGATCCAGGTCCCTACATGGTTGGCTGCAGAGCTGGGGGTCCCATGGTTAGTTGGCCTGTTGGTGGCCCATTACGATCCAGGAGCTGATGTTGCCCTGCTGGTAGATGGGACCAGATCCCAGGCCACTGGCTGAGGGACCAAGTTGTCCTGGGGCTGGTGTCCACCTACCAGTGTGCAGAGCTAGGTCCTGAGTCTCTGGCTTTAGGGCCCTGGATGTCCGGTATTTGGGATTGAATTGCTGGTGGCCAGTACAAGGTAGTTTCAGAGCTGGTTCCCACCCACTGTTGGCCATAGCCAGGTCCTGGGGTCTCTGGCTGCAGGGGACTTTGGGTGCTAGAGCTGGTCTTGGCCTGCTGGTAGGCCAGGCTAGGGCACAAATGGTTCTGGGAAAGGTGCTCTCATGCTGGTGGGTGGACTGGGTCCAGATATGGCTGCTGTGGGGCCATGGTGGTCCGAGGGTTGGTATCCACCCACTGGTGTATAGGGCCAGGGCCCAGGTGAACCCTAAGGCTGGTGTCCACCAACTGATGAGTGAGGCCGGTCCCGGGACTAATGACGGCCCACTGGTGGGCAGAGTTGAACAGCACACTCTCTTGATTACTGTAAAGTCTGTATATTAAGTCTTGTAATAGATTATGGTTAGTCCTCCCATGTTGTTCTTTTTTTTTTTCCTGAATTGTATTGGATATCTAGTTCTTTTGCCTTTCCAAATAGATTTTAGAATCAAACTGTTGATGTCTACAAAAGAGTTTGCAGAGATTGTGATCAGGATTGCATTTGATATTTTCTCAAATTGGGGAGGATTCACATATTAATAATGAGACTTCTCATCCATGAATATGATACCTATTTCCATTTCTTTGGAAAATCTTTTCTTTCATCAGTGTCTTGTAGTGTTCATACAAATTGTATGCAAATTTGATTAGATTTATACTTAAGTATTTAATTTTATTTTGTGCTTTTATTGCTGATTATTAATTTAGATCCACATGGTGGTTTTTAAATTTTAAAATTTGTTACAGTTTTCCATTGCAGCTACATAGGTATATGACCTTGTGTCCTGTATTCTTGCTAAATTCACTTATAGGTTCTAGGAGATTTCTTGTAGCTTTTTTGAAAATTTTGAAGTAGAAAATCACATTATCTAAAATAAAGAGACTTTTATTTCTTCCTTTTTTAAAAATTAATTTATTTTTTGGCTATGCTGGGTTTTCATTGCTGGGTGCAGGCTTTCTCTAGTTGCGGCGAGCAGGAGCTACTCTTCGTTGCGGTGCACAAACTTATTGTGGTGGCTTCTCTTGTTGCAGAGCATGGGCTCTAGGCACGCGGGCTTCAGTAGCTGTGGTGTGCAGGCTCAGTAGTTGTGGCTCATGGGCTGTAGAGCACAGGCTCAATAGTTGTGGTGCCTGGGCTTCGTTGCTCCATGGCATGTGGGTTCATCCCGGACCAGGGCTCAAACCCATGTCCTCTGCCTTGGCAGGCAGATTCTTAGCCACTGTGCCACCAGTCTCTCTTCCTTTCTAATCTGTATGCATTTTGTTCATTTTTATTGTCTTGTTGCCTATGAGGACTTTTTATACAGTATCAAAGAAGATGGGTGAAAACAAACATCCTTACCTTTTCCTAAACTTAGGGGGGAACATTCAGCATCTAACCATTCAATATGATATTATCTGTAGGATTTTTATTTTTAGCCACTTTTAGTGTAGGGAGATTTACTTGTATTCTTATTTTACTGAAAGATTTTATTAAGAAAGAACTAAGAATTTTTAAAATGCTTTTCCTGCATCTATTGATATCATTATGTGGTTTCTTTACTTAATCTGCTAATAGAGTGATACTTTTATTTTTTAGAATATGGAAAATTTTAGAATTTGCATTTCTGGGATCAATCCCACTTCATCATGATGCTCAATCCCTTTTATATAATGCTGTCTCTGATTTGCTGGTAGGTTGTTGAGACTTATTGTGTCTGAGTTACTGAAAGATATTGGCTATTAATTTAATTTTCTTATAATGTCTTAGGCTTTAGTACCAGGATGATGCTGGGTTGATAAAATGAGGACGTGTCCTTTCCTATTTTAAGGAAGTCATTTGTAGAATTGATATTCTTGCTTAAATGCTTGAAAGAATGTGTCAGTGAAACCATCTGTGCCTGTAGTTTTCTTTTTTGAAAGATACATAACTTTACATTCAATTTATTTCATTCTGTACGTGACTGTGGGTTATTTATTTATTCCTGAGTGCATTCAGACAGACTAGAAATGGTCTAGTTCATCTAAATTATTGAATTTATCAGCATAGAGTTATCTGTACAATTCCCTTATCCTTTTAATTTCTGTAGGATCAATAATAATTTCTCTTCATTCATTCACGGTATTGTTAATTTTTTCTTAGCCTGGCTAGAAGTTTATAAATTTTATTGACTCTTCAAAGAAAAGCTTATAGTTACATTGATTTTCTGGTTTTGATTTTATTGGTATCTGTAAAATTTTTCATTATTTCCTTCCTTATGCTTATTTATGTTTAACTGCTCTTGTTTTTCTCATTTCTCAAAGTATAAACTTAATTTATGGATTTTAGATCTATCTTGTTATCTGATGTATACATTTAATGCTGTAAATTGCCCTCTGATGGCATCACACAAATTTTGATGTATATTTATTTTTATTCCATTCAAAATATTTTTAAAATTTCATTTAGTCTTTTACTTTGAACTATAAATTATGTAGAACTGTACTACTGGGTGTCCAAATATTTATGGATTTTCCAGTTATCCTTTGATTTCTAGTTTAATTAGCTTATCTATTGACCTCTAGTTTAATTGCAGTGTGAATATGTGTTCTGCTCTTGTTGTATTCAGCTTTCTATTAATGTCAGGTTTATTTGGTTGATAATTTTGCCCACATCTTTTCTATCCTTAATGATTTTCTTTATACTTATTCTATCCATTACTGAGAGAGGAATTTTTACATCCATAAGGATAATGGTAGATTTGTCTATTTCTCCTTTCTGTTCTATCAGTTGTTGCTTCATTTGAAGTTCTGTTGTTTTTTTAAATACACATCAGTATTTTTCATATATAATATTTTTAAATTCTGCAACTTAGTATGTCTCATATTATTATAGCCACCCCAGCTTCCATTTTCATTAGTGTTGGAATGGTATATGTATTTCCAACTCAGCACTTTTAATATGTTTATGTAGACACACTATAATGGGTCTTGCTTTTTTATCCAATTTGAAAATTTCTGTCTTTTAAATCATTAGTATAGACAGCTCATGTTTAATATAATTATTGACATTGTTGAATTCCACCATGTTACTCTTTATTTTGTGCCACTTTCGTCTTTGTTATTTTCTCTTTTTCTCTGCCTGATTTCAAACTAATTGTACATTTTTATGATTTCAATTTACCTCCACTATTGGTTATTATCACTGTTTATACCTCTTGAGAAAAATAATTTTAATAGTTCTTGTATGGTTTACAATACACATTTTTAATATCACAGTTTACCTTTAAATATTATACTTCTTAATATATAGTGTAAGAACCTACAACAATTTATTTTTAATTCATTTATATAATCTTTTTGACATTATTTTATATTTTTGTATGTGCTGTAAGTCTATAATATATTGTTGCTATTTCTGCCTTAGACAATTATCTTTTAAAACACTTAAAAATGGGGCTTCCCTGGTGGTGCAGTGGTTGACAGTCCACCTGCCAATGCAGGGGACATGGGTTCGTGCCCCGGTCTGGGAAGATCCCACATGCTGTGGAGTGGCTGGGCCCGTGAACCATGGCTGCTGAGCCTGTGCCTCTTCTCCACAATGGGAGAGGCCACAACAGTGAGAGGCCCGCGTACCAAAAAAAACAAAAAACAAAAAAAACTTAAAAATGAGAAAATAATATGTTTTTATATTTACCTTTATTTTAATCATTATTGGAGCTCTTTATAATCTTTTTGTAGATCCACATTCCTGCCTGGTATAAATTTCCTACTGACTGAAAATCTTTCACTAAAATTTCTAAATGCACAAATCTCAAAGCAATGAATTCTCCCTTCTCTGTTTTATTGAAACAGCTTTTATTTTGCCGTCATTTTTGGAATATATTTTTGCTGAATATAGAATTCTCAGCTGATAGTTTTCTTTCATTACTTTAAAAATATCATTCCTTTTTCTCCTGGCTTGATTAGTTTCTGACAATAAGTATGCTGTAATTCCTATTTTTGCTTCTTTGTAATGTTTCTTTTTTCTTAACATCTTTATTGGAGTATAATTGCTTTACAATGGTGTGTTAGTTTCTGCTTTAAACAGAGTGAATCAGGTATACATATACATATATCCCCATATCTCCTCCCTCTTGTGTCTCCCTCCCACCCTCCCTATCCCACCCCTCTAGGTGGTCACAAAGCACCGAGCTGATCTCCCTGTGCTATGTGGCTGCTTCCCACTAGCTATCTGTTTTACGTTTGGTAGTGTATATATGTCCATGCCACTCTCTCACTTTGTCACAGCTTACCCTTCCCCCTCCCCATATCCTCAAGTCCATTCTCTAGTAGGTCTGTGTCTTCATTCCCATCTTACCCCTAGCTTCTTCATGACCTCTTTTTTTTTCTTAGATTCCGTATATATGTGTTAGCATACGGTATTGGTCTCTCTCTTTCTGACTTACTTCACTCTGTATGACAGACTCTAGGTCTATCCACCTCTTTACAAATAGCTCAACTTCGTTTCTTTTTATGGCTGAGTAATATTCCATCGTATATATCTGCCACATCTTCTTTATCCATTCATCCAATGATTGACACTTAGGTTGCTTCCATCTCTGGGCTATTGTAAATAGAGCTGCAATGAATATTTTGGTACATGACTCTTTTTGAATTGTGCTTTTCTTAGGGTATATGCCCAATAGTGGGACTGCTGGGTCGTATGGTAATTCTATTTTTAGTTTTTTAAGGAACATCCATACTGTTCTCCATAGTGGCTGTATCAATTTACATTCCCACCAACAGTGCAAGAGTGCTCCCTTTTCTCCACACCTTCTCCAGCATTTATTGTTTCTAGATTTTTTGATGATGGTGTGAGATGTGTGAGATGATATCTCATTGTAGTTTTGATTTCCATTTCTCTAATCATTAATGATGTTGAGCATTCTTTCATCTGTTTGTTGGCAATCTGTATATCTTCTTTGGAGAAATGTCTATTTAGATCTTGTGCCCATTTTTGGATTGGGTTGTTTGTTTTTTTGATATTGAGCTGCTTGTATATTGTGGAGATTAATCCTTTGTCAGTTGCTTCATTCATTTGCAAATATTTTCTCCCATTCTGAGGGTTGTGTTTGCATCGTGTTTATGGTTTCCTTTGCTGTGAAAAAGCTTTTAAGTTTCATTAGGTCCCATTTGTTTAGTATTGTTTTTATTCCATTTCTCTAGGAGGTGGGTCAAAAAGGATCTTGCTGTGATTTATGACATAGAGTGTTGTGCCTAGGTTTTCCTCTAAGAGTTTGATAGTGTCTGGCCTTACATTTAGGTCCTTAATCCATTTTGAGTTTATTTTTGTGTATGGTGTTAGGGAGTGTTCTAATTTCATACTTCTACATGTAGCTGTCCAGTTTTCCCAGCACCACTTATTGAAGAGGCTGTCTTTTCTCCACTGTATATTCTTGCGTCCTTTATCAAAGATAAGGAGACCATATGTCTGTGGGTTTATCTCTGGGCTTTCTATCCTGTTCCATTGATCTATATTTCTGTTTTTGTGCCAGTACCATACTGTCTTTATTACTGTAGCTTTGTAGTATAGTCTGAAGTCAGGGATCCTGATTCCTCCAGCTCCATTTTTCGTTTCCAACATTGCTTTGGATATTCAGGGTCTTTTGTGTTTCCATACAAACTGTGAATTTTTTTGTTCTAGTTCTGTGAAAAATGCCAGTGGTAGTTTGATAGGGATTGCATTAAATCTGTAGATTGCTTTGGTTAGTAGAGTCATTTTCACAATGTTGATTTTTCCAATCCAAGAACATGGTATATTTCTCCATCTACTTGTATTACCTTTAATTTCTTTCATCAGTGTCTTATAATTTTCTGGGTACAGATCTTTTGTCTCCTTAGGTAGGTTTATTCCTAGATATTTTATTCTTTTTGTTGCAGTGGTAAATGGGAATGTTTTTTTAATTTCACTTTCAGGTTTTTCATCATTAGTGCATAGGAATTCAGGAGATTTCTGTGCATTAATTTTGTATTCTGATACTTTACCAAATTCATTTATTAGGTCTAGTAGTTTTCTGGTAGCATCTTTAGGATTCTCTATGTACAGTATCATGTCATCTGCAAACATTACAGCTTTACTTCTTCTTTTCTGATTTGGATTCCTTTTATTTCTTTTTCTTCTCTGAGTGCTGTGGCTAAAACGTCCAAAAATATGTTGATTAATAGTGGTCAGATTGGGAAACTTTGTCTTATTCCTGATCTTAGTGGAAATGCTTTTAGGTTTTCACCATTGAGGATGATGTTGGCTGTGGGTTTATCATATATGGCCTTTATTATGTTGCGGAAATTTCCCTTCTCTGCCTACCTTCTGGAGGGTTTTTATTATAAATGGGTATTGAATTTTGTCAGAAGCTTTCTCTGCATCTATTGAGATGACCATATGGATTTTCTCCTTCCATTTGTTAATATGGTGCATCACATTGATTGATTTGCATATATTGAAGAATCCTTGCATTCCTCGAATAAACCACAGTTGATCACAGTGTATGATCCTTTTAATGTACTGTTGGATTCTGTTTGCTAGCATTTTATTGAGGACTTTTGCATCTATGTTCCTCAGTGATATTGGCCTGTAGTTTTCTTTCTTTGTGACATCCTTGTCTCCTTGTGGTATCAGGGTGATGGTGGCCTCATAGAATGAGTTTGAGAGTGTTCCTCCCTCTGTTTATTTTGGAAGAGTTTGAGAAGGATAGGTGTTAGCTCTTCTCTAAATGTTTGATAGAATTTGCCTGTGAAGCCATCTGGTCCTGGGCTTTTGTTTGTTGGAAGATCTTTAATCACAGTTTCAATTTCATTACTTGTGATTGGTCTGTTCATATTTTCTATTTCTTCCTGATTCAGTCTTGGCAGGTTGTGCATTTCTAAGAATTTGTCCATTTCTTCCAGGTTGTCCATTTTATTGTTATAGAGTTGCTTGTAGTAATGTCTCATGATCCTTTGTATTTCTGCAGTGTCAGTTGTTACTTCCCCTTTTTCATTTCTAATTCTATTGATTTGAGTCTTTTCCCTTTTTTTCTTGATGATTCTGGCTAATGGTTTATCGTTGTATCATCTCAAAGACCCAGCTTTTAGTTTTATTGATCTTTGCTATCGTTTCCTTCATTTCTTTTTCATTTATTTCTGATCTGATCTTTATGATTTCTTTCCTTCTGCTAACTTTGGGGGGTTTTTTTTTGTTCTTCTTTCTCTAATTGCTTTAGGTGTAAGGTTAGGTTGTTTATTTGAGATGTTTCTTATTTCATAAGGTAGGATTGTATTGCTATAAACTTTCCTCTTAGAACTGCTTTTGCTGCATCCCATAGGTTTTGAGTCATCGTGTTTTCATTATCATTTGTTTCTAGGTGTTTTTTGATTTCTTCAGTGATCTCTAGGTTATTAAGTAGTGTATTGTTTAGCCTCCATGTGTTTGTAGTTTTGACAGATCTTTTCCTGCAATTGATATATAGTCTCATAGTGTTGTGGTTGGAATAGATACTTGGTACGATTTCAGTTTTCTTAAATTTACCAAGGCTTGATTTGTGACCCAAGATATGATCTATCCTGGAGAATGTTCCATGAGCACTTGAGAAAAATGTGTATTCTGTTGTTTTTGGATGGAGTGTCCTATAAATATCAATTAAGTCCATCTTGTTTAATGTATCATTTAAAGCTTGTGTTTCCTTATTTATTTTCATTTTGGATGATCTGTCCATGGGTGAAAGTGGGGTGTTAAAGTCCCCTACTATGAATGTGTTACTGTCGATCTCCCCTTTTATGGCTGTTAGTATTTGCCTTATGTATTGAGGTGCTCCTATGTTGGGTGCATAAATATTTACAATTGTTATATCTTCTTCTTGGATCGATCCCTTGATCATTATGTAGTGTCCTTCTTTATCCCTTTTAATAGTCCTTATTTTAAAGTCTATTTTGTCTGATATGAGAATTGCTACTCTAGCTTTCTTTTGGTTTCCATTTGCATGGAATATGTTTTTCCATCCTCTCACTTTCAGTCTGTATGTGTCTCTAGGTCTGAAGTGGGTCACCTGTAGACAGCAAACATATGGGTCTTGTTTTCGTATCCATTCAGCCAATCTGTGTCTTTTGGTGGGAGCATTTAGTCCATTTACATTTAAGGTAATTATTGATATGTATGTTCCTATTCCCATTTTCTTAATTGTTTTGGGTTTATTATTGTAGGTCTTTTCCTTCTCTTGTGTTTCTTGCCTAGAGAAGTTCCTTTAGCAGTTGTTGTAAAGCTGGTTTGGTGGTGCTGAACTCTCTCAGCTTTTGCTTGTTTGTAAAGGTTTTAATTTCTCCATCAAATCTGAATGAGATCCTTGCTGGGTAGAGTAATCTTGGTTGTAGGTTTTTCTCCTTCATCACTTTAAGTATGTCCTGCCACTCCCTTCTGGCTTTCAGAGTTTCTGCTGAAAGATCAACTGTTAACCTTATGGGGATTCCCTTGTGTGTTATTTGTTGTTTTTCCCTTGCTGCTTTTAATATGTTTTCTTTGTATTTAATTTTTGATAGTTTGATACATATGTGTCATGGTGTGTTTCTCCTTGGATTTATCCTTTATGAGACTCTCTGTGCTTCCTGGACTTAACTATTTCCTTTCCCATATTAGGGAAGTTTTTAACGATAATCTCTTCAAATATTTTCTCAGTCCCTTTCTTTATCTCTTCTTCTTCTGGGACCCCTACAATTCGAATGTTGGTGTGTTTATTGTTGTCCCAGAGGTCTCTGAGACTGTCCTCAGTTCTTTTCATTCTTTTTTCTTTATTCTGCTCTGCAGTGTTATTTCCACTATTTTATCTTTCAAGTCACTTATCCATTTTTCTGCCTCAGTTATTCTGCTATTGATCCCTTCTAGAGTATTTTTAATTTCATTTATTGTGTTGTTCTTCATTGCTTGTTTCCTCTTTAGTTCTTCTAGGTCCTTGTTAAAGGTTTCTTGCATTTATTCTATTTCCACAATTTTGGATCATCTTTACTATCATTATTTTGAATTCTTTTTCAAGTAGACTGCCTATTTCCTCTTCATTTGTTAGGTCTGGTGGGTTTTTACCTTGCTTCTTCATCTGCTGTGTGTTTTTCTGCCTTCTCATTTTGCTTATCTTACCGTGTTTGGGGTCTCCTTTTTGCAGACTGCAGGTTCGTAGTTCCCGTTGTTTTTGGTGTCTGTCCCCAGTGGTTAAGGTTGGTTCAGTGGGTTGTGTAGGCTTACTGGTGGAGGGGACTAGTGCCTGTGTTCTGGTGGATGAGGCTGGATCTTTCTGGTGGTGTGTTCTGGGGTGTCTGTGGTCTTATTATGATTTTAGGCAGCCTCTCTGCTAATGGATGGAGTTGTGTTCCTGTCTTGCTAGTTGTTTGGCATAGGGTGTCCAGCACTGTAGCTTGCTGGTCGTTGAGTGAAGCTGGGTCTTGGTGTTGAGTTGGATATCTCTGGGAGATTTTTGCCATTTGATATTATGTGGAGCTGGGAGGACTCTTGTGGACTAGTGTCCTGAAGTTGGCTCTCCCACCTCAGAGGCATATCACTGACTCCTGGCTGGAGCACCAAGAGCCTTTCATCCACATGGCTCAGAATAAAAGGGAGAAAAAGTAGAAAGAAAGAGGATAAAATAAAATAAAGTAGGATAAAATAAAATAAATTTATTAAAATTTAAAAAATATGTAAAAATGTAAAGAAAAAATGAAAAAAAGAATGAATGGACAGAATCCTAGGACAAATGGTGAAAGCAAAGCTATACAGACAAAATATCACACAGAAGCATACACATACACACTCACAAAAAGAGGAAAAGGGGGAAAAATAATATATCTTGCTCCCAAAGTCCACCTTTTCAATTTGGGATGATTCGTTGTCTATTCAGGTATTCCACAGATGCAGGGTACATCAAGTAGATGATTGAGCTTTAATCTGCTGCTTTTGAGGCTGCTGGGAGAGATTTCCCTTTCTCTTCTTTGTTCTCACAGCTCCCGGGGTTCAGCTTTAGATTTGGCCCCTCCTCTGGGTGTAGGTCCCCTGAGGGCATCTGTTCTTTGCTCAGACAGGACAGGGTTAAAGGAGCCGCTGATTCAGTGGCTCTGGCTCACTCAGGTTGGTGGGAGGGAGGCGTACGGAATGCAGGGCAAGCCTGCGGCGTCAGAGGCCGGTGTGACGTTGCACTAGCCTGAGGCGCACCGTGCGTTCTTCCGGGTAAGTTGTCCCTGGATCATGGGACCCTGGCAGTGGCAGGCTGCACAGGCTCCCTGGAGGGCAGGTGGGAATAGTGACCTGTGCTTGCACACAGGCTTCTTGGTGGCGGCAGCAGCAGTAGCCTTAGCATCTCATGCCCGTCTCTGGTGTCCATGCTGATAGCCGTGGCTCGGGCCCGTCTCTGGAGGTCCTTTAAGCAGTGCTCTGAATCCCCTCTCCTCATGCACCAGGAAACAGAGAGGTAAGGAAACGTCTCTTGCCTCTTTGGCAGCTCCAGACTTTTTCCCAGACTCCCTCCCGGCTAGCCATGGTGCACTAGTCCCTTCAGGCTGTGTTCACGCCACCATCCCCAGATCTCTTCCTGGGATCCGACCGAAGCCCGAGCCTTAGCTCCCAGCCCTCTCTCGCACCGATTCTCTTTGTGGGAATCTCTCCGCTTTGCCCTCTTCACCCCTGTTGCTGCGCTCTCCTCCGTGGCTCTGAAGCTTCCCCCCTCCTCCACCCACAGTCTCCGCCCAGTGTGTGGAAACCTTTCCTCCTTCACAGCTCCCTCCCACTGGTGCAGGTCCCATCCCTATTCTTTTGTCTCTGTCTTTTCTTTTTTCTTTTGCCCTACCCAGGTACATGGGGAGTTTCTTGCCTTTCGGGAGGTCTGAGGTCTTCTGCCAGCATTCAGTAGGTGTTCTGTAGGAGTTGTTCCGCATGTAGATGTATTTCTGATGTATCAGTGGGGAGGAAGGTGATCTCCGTGTCTTACTCTTCTGCCATCTTCTCCTGTCTACCCTGTAATGTTTCCTTTCTTTTTTTTTTCTCTAGCTATCTTGAAGATTTTCTCTTTAGTTTTGGTTTCTTTAGATATTTCTGGTTTTGGCCTTCTTGGGTTTATGGTTCATGTATTTCATGACTTTTCAAAAGTCCCCAGTGATTATTGCTTCAAATACTTATTTTGCTCATTTCTGTCTCCTCCTTCTCAATTTTCTGTTACACATATTGTATTATATGATATCATTCCACATCTTTTGGATGATCTCAACTTTTTTAAAAAAAGCGCTTTTTTTTTCTTTGTGTTTCAGTTTGGGTAATACCTAATTACCTATCATCAAGTTCACAGATTCTTTCTTTTGCTGTACCAGTTCTACTGACAGGTCAATGGGAAGTAATTCTTTATCTCAGTTACATTATCATCATCACCATCATCATCATCATGACCATCATCATCATTTTTGCCCACTGGTTATGTTATATAATTATAAGTGATGTGCATTGGAAGTTCATGAAGAAGATTTACATTTTTACTCGGGTAGAAATCTTACATCAGAAATGGCAGATTTTTTTCATATAAGCTTTTCTCTCTGCTCAAAATATCTCAATATCCATGTTATAGAAACTATTTGGATAGCTGTTATTTTTAACTTGATAATACTATTATTTTTACAAATGAATATGCAAATGAATATGCAAATGAATATGCAAATGAATCTTTTACTTTACACATATTTTAACAAATACACTGGAGGAATGGAATTTATATATCTTAATTACTCATTGCATTCACTAGAGTAATGCCCAGGTTACACTGGCATTCCTATAAATGAGATATAGACTCAAGACTATTTCTCATGTAGCATAGCAAGCGACTTATGTCAAGAATCTTTCTTTTTCTAATTTTTCTGTTAACTGTTCTTTCAGTGTTGAATGTATTCAAACTAGAGAATACTAAACATGAGTATTTTTTAATTGAATGAAAGATTCTTTAAATTATATAGTGCTTTACAGTTATCAAAAGTTTCACACATGTAATTTCATATAATCCCATAATATCTCATTTTTTCTCCTACCCCTATATTACCCCACTCCCCTTCCCTCTCCATGCTGGTAACCACTAGTCTGTTCTCTGTATCTGTGAGTCTGCTGCTTTTTTGTTTTATTCACTAGTTTGTTGTATTTTTTTAGATTCCACATATGTGATATCATACAGAATTTGGCTTTATCTGTCTGACTTATTTCACTTAGCATAATACCCTTCAAGTCCATTCATGTTGTTGCAAGTGGCAAAATTTCATTCTTTTCTATGGCTGAGTAGTACTCCACTGTGTATATATATGTCACATCTTCTTTATCCATTCATTTGTTGACGGACACTTAGGTTTATCTCAGTTACAACATCATCATCATCATCATTTCTATTTTACTCTTATAGTATCACCATTTTGATGAAATCCCCCATTTTTTATGCACTCTGTACACTATTTTCACTACAGCCTTTAGCATATTAATCATAGTTATTTGATTCATAGAATTCATAGAATTCACTGTTCTATAGTTCCATCATCTGAGTCATCTCTGAATCATGTTCTGTAGATTACTTTCTCTTTACAGTGTTCTTTTCTTCCTCCTTTTATCTCATTTGTAATTGGATGTCTGTGAAGAAAGTAGAGACAGAGATAAATCACCTCATTTCTTCTACCAAATCATTAGCATTGTTTGTTGAATCAATCTAAGCAGAAGTGTGTTGTGTTTGGGATTTGTTATTGAAATTGTTTCTTTCAGAGCCTAGCTGGATTCCAGTTCTTCTAGTGTTATGTGTGCTTAGGGTGGGAGCTTGGATGAATATGAGTTTTCCCAATGATGCCTTCCCAGTCTCAGCCTTTAACCTTGCCTACGAATGTGCACCATGAAAGGAGTCTCTTTGCTATTGCTATGCTCCCCTTTGTGGACTGCTGTTGCTTATTGCTTGATGATGGCTAGTCTGGTGGTGGAGTAATAGAATACCCTGTCTTCTTTCTCCTGCTTGTGTCTTTGGGGTGGAGTTTTCTCAGTGATCCTCCCATGTTTCCTGTGGTGGTCTAACTCTGCCTCATATCTTTGATGTGTCATGTAGGTGTAAGATTTTTGTGTCTTTTCTCAGTGTTGGAAGATCTCTACCATTATTGTTATAAGATCACAGTCCCAGGACTGCTTCTGGTCTACCTTTAATGGTAGATTTTTGGTTCCTTAACCTTTCCCTATGTGCAGTGTACCCTAGGGTTGACAGAATTTGCTACTCCTTCCCAGCAGCTTGGGCTTTTTATTTTATTTTCAGGAAAAAATTTTTGGTAGTGCTTTATGCCTTTCCCACAGCAGCTTCCACTCTCCTTATGGAGGTCTTTATGACAAGGGAGGCGGTCTGCCACTAATATTTTCCACATGTGCCCAGCAGATGTATATTAAGAAAGCTTGCATTCCTCATTACTCTGACATTTTGAATAGCAGGGGGACCTTTATTATTGTCATAATACTCCATTATGCTATGCTCCCCTTGGTGAACTGCTGACCTTTTCTTAAATCAAATTGTGTTCTTTTCTAAATGAACAGGTTAATGCACTAGTTATAAGAGGAGCAGAGTTCCTAAGGGTTACTGCTATGTCTGTGTTTGTCCTCATGCAAGCATATTGTATTTTAACTTTGTTTTGCATTAGCAGATCCCTAATCCTGTTCAAATGACTGAAAGATTAGAGTTCTTATTCCAAATGCTAATTAAATTGTTTCAAATCAGCTGTACTTGCACAAAAAAAATCCCTCTTAAAATGAAAACTGCCATTAACTTAAGTCAAGACTACTCCTGTTGCTGCACATTATTTTGCTTCCCTTCTTTGCTTTTGTAATCATAACAATAATTCTGATTAAAATCTTGCAGTACTCTTCCCCCCCTTTTCCACCTAACCCACATATATGTGCCTGAAGTGATAGTGTGATATGATGTAAAAATAATTGAGTTTAAAATTGTAATACCTGGTTTCTTGAGATCTGCCAATTTATCATTATGGAAGTCACAAAGTGCCTACCCTTAATAGTTTCTATCTGACCACATGGACCAAAATAATTGAACAGTATTCATTCTGTTAAACAATAAAAAGAGAACTTTGTGGGGACTCGGTGCTTAGAGAAAGAAGTAATAGACCCATTGCCTGCCTCATCTCCTGCCTTTAGTTTCAGGAGCAGGACTTTCCTACAGTAGGCATGATCTCCTTGGGGTAAAGGCCAATGGCATTGGATGTGATAGAGAAGCCTCTTTTGTAAATGTGAACAAAGTTAAGAAAGAGAGTTGAATCACATATCAGGTGTGTCATCCAAAGAAATCAGGTGATTCTTCAGCACCCAACTCCATGACCATGGCAAGTAACTCTTACAGTCATTTCTGACCATTTTTTTTTATTGCAGTCAGGAGAAGTTCATGTTTCCTAAGATGGCCACAATAATTTCTTCCAGTCAGCCAGCCATTTTTTTCTGCCATATAACCTTGCCACTTCTCCATCCTGAGGTGAAATCTAATTCCCTTCTGCTTGAATCTGAGCTGCCTTCAGTGGCAAACTTGTTAGTTATTGAAAGCAGTGAAAGCCATACTACATGAATCTCTAGGCTGAGTTTTGAAAGCTTTGTAGTTTCTGTTTTAGTTTCTTGGAATGCTCAGTCTATAAATAATCTCTCTCTAGATGCCTTTTCTTAGAACCTATCTGCCATTGTGTGATAAATCTGAGACACGTGGAGAGACCAGTGGTAGGCCCTCTTGGTAAAAGTCCAGGCTTTGAGGTATCTTATCCAGTTGCCAGACATAAGAGTGAGAAACCTCCAGATGATTCCTGTTCACATCTATTTGCATCATTCTCAGGCGTTCAGGTCTTCCCACCTGAGACTCTACACACTATGAAACAGAGACAAGTCATTCATTTAGGGTCCTTTCTAAATTCTTGACGTACAGAATCTGTGAGAAAAATAAAATGGTAGTTGATTTATGCCACTAAATTTGTTTGTTGGTCGGTCAGTAATAAATACACAGAACAAAGCAGAAGACCTGATCCTTAGTAGCCATTTACCACAATTTTATTTTATGTAAGAGGTGGACTTATTTCTTACTGGCTAATTTTACCCTAAGACCTGTGTATTTGAAGTAGAAGCAACTTTTAATTGGCTTAAATTATGTATCTTGCTTAGCAAAACAAAAGACAGGTGCTTTTACTGGCCTATCACTTGTGATACCTAAAAGACTACACTCTATTTTTCTCATCTCCAGAAGCACAATAATCACAAAAAGGACTTTAAGCAATTTTCTGAATGACAGATTTTGGTCAAATTTACAGTGTGATTCCTTGACCAGTCATTTCACTAGGTGCTGTTACCATTAATAGATAGAACTTACAGACTTTCTCTTCAATTTCTTTCTAATCTCTTTTCCAATCCCACTTTTAGTGCTCTAGATCAAGCCCCCATTATCTCACTGGGACTATTGCAGTAGCTTCTTAAGAGTCTCCCAAACTCTAATCTTCCTTCAATGCAATTCATCCTGCACACTACTCTTAAACATAACTAACTTACTCAGTTATGGTTAGTCCTTTCTCTTGCTTACAATTCTTTCTGTGGTTTTGTGTTGGAGTCTCCTACAGAGGAAGAACTCTGATGCATTAAATGAAACAAGGAAATTTAAACCATTCTTTCTTCTGTCATCTGGTTCTAGAATATCTAAACAACGATTCCTAAATAATCACTAAGAGCTCAGCTCAAGTCCCAGTTAAGAGACAAATATTGCATTCCCTCTCTAGATGTATGAAAAAACCTGAAAAGTTCAAAAGAAGAGTAATATGAAAAACCATAGCCATTAAAATAGACTGTAAATTTAGACTCATTGCTAGAAAGAGGAGAAAAATTTACAGGAACACGTTTTTCCTAATTATATTTCTAAATTACTAATTCGATCAGAATAGATTGATTTTTTATGGTTTTTATACTGCATATAAATTGAATTATGCTGTAGATACTTTTACATATATTTTGCTCAACTATGAGATCCATCTGTATACTTGGAATAACTGTAAATTATTCATTTTAATTCCTGTATAACTGAAGAGAGCAAACTACTGCTCTCAGGCCAGATTTGCCTTGCTGCCTGCAGTTATTTCTTTATTTTAACCTATTTTTAAATGAAATATAGTTCACAGCATTATATCAGTTTATAGCATTGTATCAGTTTCAGATGTACAACATAGTGATTCAATATTTTTATAAAGTATACTCCATATAAAGTTTATAAAAATGATGGCTATATTTCCCTGTGTTGTACAATATTATCCTTGTTGCTTATTTATTTTATACATAGTAATTTGTACCTCTTAATTCCCTACACCTATATTGCTCCTCCCCCCTCCCTCTCCCCACTGATAACAACAGTTTGTTCTCTACATCTGTATGTTTCTGTTTTGCTGTATACCTTCATTTGTTTTAAACTTTTTTTCCACATATAAGTGACAAGATAGAGTATTTGTCTTTCTCTGTCTGCTTATTTCACTATGCATAATACTCTCTAGCTCCATCCACATTGTTGCAAAAGGCATAATTTTATTCTTTTTATGGCTGAGTAATATTCCATTGTGTATATATTACCATATCTTCTTTATCCATTCATCTGTTGATGGACACTTAGGTTGCTTCCATATCTTGCTTATTATAAATAATGCTGCTGTAAACATTAGGGTCCATGTATCTTTTCAAATTAGTGTTTTCATTTTCTTTGGATATACACCCAGGATTAGGATGGCTAGAGCATATGGTAGTTCTACTTGTAGTTTTTGAGGAAGCTCCATACTGTACTTCATAGTGGCTGCATCAATTTACATTACCAGCAACAATGTACTGGGTTCCCTTTTCTCCACATTCGTGCCAACATTTGTTTTTGATGATAACCATTCTCACAGGTATGAGGTGATATTTCATTTTGATTTGCATTTCTCTGAGGATTAACGATACTGAACATTTTTTCATGTGCCTGTTGGGTGTCTGTATATCTTCTTTGGAAAATTGTCTATTCAGGTCTTCAAGCTATTTTTTAATCAATTTGGTTTTTTGATATTGCATTGTATGATCTGTTTATATACTTTGGATACTAACTCCTTATTGGTCATATTATTTGCAAATATTTTCTCTCTTTCAGTAGGTTGTCTTTACATTTCGTCAGTGATTTCCTTTTCTGTGCAAAACTTTTAACTTTAGTTAGGTCACATGTGTTTGTTTTTGCTTCTGTTCCTTGTGCCTCAGGGGACAGATTCAAAAAGTATTGCTATGATTTATGTGAAGGAGTGTTTTCCCTATGTATGCTTCTAGAATTTTATGGTCTTACATTTAGGTCTTCAATCCATTTTGAATTTATTTTTGTATATGGTGTGAGAAAATATTCTAATTTCATTCTTCTACATGCAACTGTACAGTTTTGCCAGCACAACTATTTGAAGACTGTCGTTTTTCCATTGCATAATCTTGCCTCCACTGTCATAGATTAATTGGCCATAAGTGCATGAGTTTATTTCTGGGTTCTCTATTTTGTTCCATGGATCTATGTGTCTGTTTCTGTGCCAGTAGTATGCTGTTTTGATTACTGTAGCTTTTTAGTATAGCCTAAAGTCAGAAAGCATGATACCTCTAGCCTTGTTCTTTTTTTCTAAAGATTGTTTTGGCAGTTCAGGGCCTTTGGTGGTTCCATATAAGTTTTATGATTATTTGTTCTATTTCTGTGAAAACTATCATGGGTATTTTGATAGGAATTGCATTAAATCTGTAGATTGCTTTGGGTAGTATGGACATTTTAACAATATTAATTCTTCTAATCCTTGAATATGGGGTATATTTACATCTGTTTGTATCATCTTCAGTTTCCTTTATCAGTGTTTTATAGTTTTCAGAATATAGGTCTTTCACCTCCTTGGTTAAGTTTATTCCTAGGTATTTTATTGTTTTTGGTGAGATTTTAAACAGGATTGTTTTCTTTCTTTCTTTTTATGATAGTTTGTTATTAGTGTATAGAAAAGCAACAGATTTCTGCAAATTCATCTTTTATCCTAAAACTTTATTGAATTCATTTATTCTAATAGTTTTTGTGTGGAGATATAGGGTTTTCTGTATATTGTATCATTTCATCTGTGAATAGTGACAGTTTTATTTCTTCCCTTCCAATTTGGATGCCTTTTGTTTCTTTTGCTTGTCTTATTGCTGTGGCTATGACTTCCAATACTATGTTAAACAAAAGTGGATGGAGAGGCGGGGAGGCAGGTGGTGGTGGTGGTGGTATGAATTGGAAGATTGGGATTGATATATATACACTAATATGCATAAAATAGATAACTAATAAGAACCTGCTGTATATAAAAATAATTTTAAAATTCAAAAAAATTTGCAAAGTGGAAAAAAATAAAATACATGAAACAATTGATTATATCAAATGTTGGTGAGGTGGAAGAAACTGAGAATCTTAAAAACCAGAGGTGTAAGTGTGTATAAAGTTTGCTAACATATTTTTATAAAGATATTTGGCAGCTCTAGCAAAATGTGAAATATGAACACATTTGACAAAGCAGTCCCACTTGCAAGAATTTGCCTTCTGAAATAAGTGCAACAGTAAATAAGGATTTACAAAATGGAGAGAGAAGGAATTCTTGTCTTGTTCTTGATTTTAGAGGAAAGGCTTTCAGCTTTATAACCATTGAGTATGATGTTAGCTATGGGTTTGTCATAAATGGCCTTTATTTTGTTGAGGTACGTTCCCTCTATGCCAAATTTGATGAGACTTTGTATCATGAACAGATGTTGAATTTTTGTCTAATGCTTTTTCTGCATCAATCGAGAAGCTCATGTCATTTTTATCCTTCTTTTTGTTAAGGTAGTATATCACATTCATTTTATGTGTAGAGTGAATCGTCATGGCATACCTGGAATAAATTCCACTTGACCATGGTGTATGACCCTTTATACATATTGTTGAATTCTGTTTGCTACTATTTTGTTGAGGATATTTGCATCTATATTCATCAGATATATTGGCCTGTAATTTTCTTTTTTTGTGTGTCTTTGTCTGGTTTTGGTATCAGGTTAATGGTGGCCTCAGAGAATGAACTTGGGAGAGTTCCCACCTCTTCAAGTTTTTGGAATAGTTTGAGAAGAATAGATATTAGCTCTTCTTTGTTTGGCAGGATTACACTGTGAAGCCATCTGGTTTTGTACTTTTGTTTGCTTGGAGTTTTATAATATTACAGATTCAATTTCACTCTAGTACTCAGTCATTTCAGATTGTCTATTTCTCCCTGATTCAGTACTGGAAGTTTGTATATGTCTAGAAATTTGTCCATTGCTTCTACATTGTCCAGTTTGTTGACATTCAGCTGTAGTATTCTCTAATGATTTTTTGGTATTTCTGTGATATCAGTTGTTATTTCTCCTCTTTCATTTCTTGTTTTGTTCATTTGGCTCCTGTCATTTTTTTTAGATGACCCTACCTAAAGGTTCATCAATTTTGTTTATCTTTACAAAAAAATTATTTCTTGGTTTCATTGATTTTTTCAATTTTTTTTTGGCTCCATTTTGTTTATTTCTTCTCTGATCATTATTCTTTCTTCTACTGACTCTGGGCTTTGTTTTTTCTTCTCTTTCTAATTACTATAGATGGTGGTTTAGGTTGTTTATTTGAGATTTTTCTTGTGTCAGTAGGTAGGCCTGTATCACTATAAACTTCCCTCTCAGAGCTGCTTTGGTTTGGCTGCATCCCATAGATTTTGCAAAGTTGTGCTTCCATTTTCATGTGTCTTGCGGTATTTTTTAATTTCTTCATTGACCCATTGTTTTTTTTAGTAGTATGCTGTTTATTCTACACATTTGTGTTTTCCCCATTTTCCTTCCTGTAATTAATTTTTAGTTTTATACCATTGTGGTCAGAAAAAATACTTGATATTATTCCTGTTCTCTTAAATTTGTTGAGACTTATTTTTTGGCCTACAGTGTGATCTATGCTGGATTAAAGTTCCACATTGAAACAAATGCATATTCTATTCTTTTGGGATGAAATGTCCTGTAGATATCTATGAAGTCTGACCAGTCTAATGTGCCATTTAAGGGCAGTGTTTCCTTATTGATTTTCTGTCTGGATGATCTGTCCATTGATGTAAGAGGGGTGTTAAAGTACCCTACTATTACTGTGTTATTGTCAGTTTCTTTCTTTATGTCTGTTAATATTTGCTTTATATATTTAGGTGCTCCTGTTTTAGGTTCATATTTGTTAACAAGTGTTGTATCTTCTTTTTGCATTAATCCCTTTATCATAATATAATGCCTTTCTTTGTTTTCTTTAATAGACTTTGTTTTAAAGCCTATTTTGTCCAATATGAGTATTGCTACCCCTGCTTTCTGGTCTTTTCCCTTTGCATAAAATATCTTTTTCCATCCCCTCACTTTCAGTCTCTGTGTGTACTTAGTTCTGAAGTGAGTCTCTTGTAAGCAACATATAGATAGGTCTTGTTCTTTTATCCAATCAGCCACCCTTGTCTTTTGAATGGGGCAGTTAGTCCATTGACACTTAAAGTGATTATTGATAGGTATATATTATTGCCGTTTGTTACTTTTTTCTGGTTGTTTTCGTAGTTCTCCTCTATTCTTCTTCTTTTAGTTTCTTCCCTTGTGGTTTGATGATTTTCTTTAGTGATATGCTTATGTTCCTTTCTCTATAGTTTTCGTGTATCTACTGTAGGTTTTTGATATGTGGTTACCATGGAGTTCATATATGTTGACCTATAACTATATCTGCTAGTTTAAACTGGTAGTTTTTTAAGTTCAAACACATTCTAAAATATCTACATTTTCTACTCCCTTCACCCACATTTTGTGTTTTTGATGTCAAATTTTACATCTTAGTGTTTATCCCTTTCCTGATTATTATAGTTATCATTGTTTTTATAATTTTTGTCTTGTAATCTTTGTAATAGCTTAAGTGGTTGATCCTCAGCCTTTACTACATAATAGCCTTTGCTAGTGGGATTTTGCCTTTCTTATAGATACGACTTCCTGTTATAACATTTTCTTTTCCACTTAGACCATTTAGCATTGTTTAGGGTAGGTTTAGTATTGATTAACTCTTTATTTTTTACTTATCTGAGTTCTTCAGCTTTCCTTCAATTCTGACTGATAATCTTGCTGGGTAGAGTACCCTGGATTGCAGGGTTTTGCCTTTTAGCACTTTGAATATATCATGTCACTCCTTTTGTCCTGAAGATTTTCTGCAGAAAAATCAGCTGATAACCTTAAGGGATTTCCTTGTATATGACTCTCTGTTTTTCTCTTGCTTCTTTTAGAATTCTTTCTTTAAATTCTGCCACTTTAATTATGATATGTCTTGGTGTGAGTCTGCTTGGGTTCATCTTCTTTGGGACCTTCTGTTTCTATTCTACCTGGATATCTGTTTTCTTCTTCAGGTTTGAAAAGTTTTCAACCATAATTTAATCAAATACATTTTCAACCCTTTTTCTCTTTCTCTTCTCCTTCTGGAACCTCAATGACGTGAATGTTGGTGTACTAGATTTGTCTCAATGGTCCCTTATACTGTTCTTACTTTTGATTTGTCTTTATTTATGCTGTTATGATTGGGTGATCTCCATTATTTTATCTTTTATATCACTTATGTGTTCTTTTGTATCACTTAGTCTGCTCTTCATTCCTTCTAGTGTGTTTTTCATTTCAGTTATTGTATTATTCAATTCTTACTAGTTCTTTTTTATATTTTATTGTTCCTTGTTAAAATTCTCACTATAGGGAGACCACTGTGTGATTTCTAACTTCTAAGACCCAGGTAAGTTCCATATTTTTGAAGCATTCTGATTTACTGTTTCCTAATGCTTCTAACACTTTGGCACACACAAAATAGTACTTGTATGACCCATTGGGATAAATCTACAAAGACAGTAAAAGAGGACGTCTTAGGACGCACATTATGAGATAAGACCCATATTCATAAGTAATTTTTCTAAGAGCCAGGGTATCAGGAAACAATTCTGGTTTATATTCATTCAGAAGTGTCACCTTGTGCAGTTGAAGTCTCTACAATAATGGAGAGGAGAAGTTATATGTCTTCTCCTTTCAACCAAAATTTGAATGACCTAAGAGTTCCATTGATGTAAGATGAACATTTGTGTTTATTATACTACAGCAATATTCTATTCTCTGTCTTGCACATTTCCTGAGGTTAATTTTGTTTGTCAAGACAAGAGATCACAGATTTTGCATATGGAAGAGACATCACTGATCCTCTTATAGAAAAGTTTAAAAAATGCTTCCAAAGTTGCCTAACTATTTAGTGGGGACAAAAGAAAAAAGACCAAGAACTAGGACCCATGTACCCTGATCTTTTCATTATACTTTATAGAGTATGGATTTTGCTAGTTCAAAAAAAGGCCGCTGGGCCTGTGCGTCCGGAGCCTGTGCTCTGCAACGGGAGAGGCCACAGTGGTGAGAGGCCCGTGTACCGCAAAAAAAAAAAAAAAAAAAAGTAGTGTCAAGTAGTCCTCACGATGCATCATTTGGGATAGTAGCTAAGGTCAATGTTTATACTGCATTTATAGAATCTCTGATTAAAGTTCAAAATCTATTCCTGCTTTGGGAGCAGTCTTGCTACAACTTAATCATAGGCATTTGATTAGGGAAAGCACATGTAACAATTTGACAGTTTTTAAATATCACATTTTCCTTTCCTAAAGCAATCTGCTCGTACAAGTGTAGCTGAAGCTGCTACAACTGATTTAAGCTAGAATTTATTAGAAGAAGGAACTCTTATATCACCTCCCAAAAGGCCACTGAGGTTGCTAGTCAGTCATTGTAGAGAACAGATTTACCCTGGATCAAAATTTGGATGTACTTAAAATTCATTGTAAAATGAGTCTGTATTTTAGAGGTAGAGGGACTCTAACTGCTAAATCTGGTTAATTGTAATAGCCCAATGTCTCTCAGGCTATCCTACAATTAACATCTCTTTCTTGGCTTTGCAAATGCTGGATGGTTAAATTATGTTCTTTTGTGATCACCTCAGAGAGGCGGGAGGGACTTCCACCTATACCCAAAGTTTAGTTTGGATGTTGAGACTGATGACCACACATTACACTAAGAGGGTATGAGAAAGTTTATTACTCTCCTATGAGGGTGTCTGGGGGAAAATAGAACAGGCTCCCAAGTAGGTTCAGAAATGGCTTGAGAGAACAGGAAAAGAAGACTGGCTTGGTTTTTACTGTAGCTAAGAGGTGAAGCTGAGGTGAGTGTTCCTGCATGTAGCACAGGCCTTGATTAGCTTGAACTTCCCATCAGGGCCAAAGGCAGAGCACCTGAACTTTCTTATCAGCTTGTCTAGCTGTGGGGCAGAAGAGGAAGGGGGCACCAGTGGGACTTGAAAGGTGTCTGCAGGCAAACATCCAAAATGGAGTCAGACTATTACAATTTCATAACTTTTAAGTCACCACCAATACAATTAGCACTAAGTATTACTAATATGACTAGTAAAATGCAAAGAACTTATGGAGAAATACACTCTTTACCAATTCTAGCTAACTGTATAAGAGGTACCAAAATATATTCTAGGGTCTTTTTCACAAGGCTCTGAGGTGTAGTCCTTAGACATAGGCAGGCTGGTCCCTGCCCCAGGCCTCAGGGGCCCCTGTGCTTTGAATTGCCTGTCTTTCTCTGAGTCCCTCCTGACATCTGGACTAGCCTCAATCAGCAGTGCTGTCTATGCAGGGGATCCCAGCTCAGTCCAGGACCCATGTGTTAGGATGCTCCCCAACACTCTACCTTCAACTCCAAAAAGTGATCAGCTGCCCTACGAGCTTTTGCACCTTGTCTGGAGGATGCTCTCCAACACGCTACCTTCAACTCCAAAAAATGGTCAGCTGTCCTACTAGCTTTTGCATCTTGTCTGGTCCACAGTACTTTTTTCTTGGGATGATGGAAGTGTGGGTCACTAATGGTGCTGACTCACTGAATTTCAGTGATGTGATTTTTTACTCATGACAGACAGAGGGAAACAAAGCTCAGGACTCTGGGCTAGTGGTTGTCCACTCCTCCATGTGGGCCTTGAGCTGTGCCCACAGGCTTGAGTTCTCAGCCCCCTGTATTCATCAGTGTTGCCTCAGGTCTACAGCACCCGAGAGTGGCAGAGGTGGAAGCAGGTGTCCTTTACCCCTGTCGCTGGCATCCAGGGGAGTCACCCAACCCCTTCTGCAGGCTCTCCACCACTTACAAGGCCTCCTCTTGTGGAGTGACTTTATCTGTCTCCTTTGAGAACTTCTGAAACCATAGCTCTACAATGTCAATGGGCCCTTTCTTATCTCCAGCCCATTTGGTGACACTGTGCTCTCCTAGGTGGGTTGTAAGCCTTGCTAGATGCAGATAAGGGACAGTCTTTCCTTGAGCAAATGGGGTCACTCGTCTCTCCCCTTATCTCTCCTTCTCTCTGGTGGCAATGTGTGGAAGGCAGAGGTGTGGCAAACATTGAAAAAAACCATATTCTTGGAATGTAGTAGTTTTGGATAAAGAGTTTACAAAAAGACATGGTTGGAATGTGTCTTCTGCTGCCTTTACACTATAAAATTCTAAATGGCAAATTTAACATCAGAAAGCTAGAATTCACATTCTCCTACATATTCTGAGTAAGATTTGCATTTGTGGTTTCATCAATAAAGGTCAGTAACCACCTTTGAAAGAGTCATTGGAAGCCAATATCCAAGGGTGGCATGACGCAATGAGGGAATTTCTTGATTAATGATATTACTGGTGTTAGCTAAATGGTAAATTGCTGCAAGAGAATCTATTTTTATCAATACAGTTTCCCAAAGCCATTGCTTCATGAGTTAATAGCATTACTATCTTCTTGTGGTGATAGATATGAAATTAGTTGGGAACAGCATATTGAATAATAAAGTAAGAAATGTTTCCTGGACCTGAACAGAAAGAGATGGCACCTATACACTAGGGAGACTCTCCATGTGCACTGACTGGACAGTAAGCAAATACATAAGCACTACTTCTCTATTATTCTAGAATAAATCACTATCCCTCATAAGGGCCTGCTGGGACTCTGCAAAAATGTTTTTCTGGGGCCCCCTGTACCCTAGAGATAACTCTAGAAAGCAACTTCTAGCAAGAGAATGTGCTTTATAAACTAATAGGTATATTATTGTTAACACAAGAAAGATAAAGAGGAAGAAAGCAGAGATGTTATCTATTCCTGCTTAGTAAAATATGTAAAGTGAGAAGTTAGTAGAATGTGAGACCAAAATCTGTGTATCACTTCATTGACAGCACAGTGAAGCCCATTGTGAAATGGACATTAGATAGAAGTGAGAATGCTTACATTCATGTATTTAGCAAGAAGAGCATCAAAGGTGATAGGTGACATATATGTGTAAACTTTCAGGGTCCTCATTTCTCAAGGGTCATGCTGGGAGAAAAAGATGGTATGCGAGATTTATCTTCTACACAATGTCTTTTATTTATCACTTTTACATAATAAACCTTGCATAATTTCCATGAAAGATAATTCTGCACCTTTCAACTAGGATATTTCCAAAATTTTAAACATCACTTTATTCTATCATTCAAGAATTTTGTGCTTTGAAACAGATCATGCAAATCTGTTTTCATAGGCTGAAAAAATAATTTTAAAAATTAATAAAAGAGATGTATTGTTTACTGGTCGATAAAAAATGGTCTGAGACATATTGATATCTTTATGCTTTCAATTCTTTGTCTCCTGGGATTTTTTTCTTTCTAACATTTGTATTGATTTGTATGCAAAATTAACATCCAGAGAGTCAATATCTAATATTGACTCTATATATATATTAATTATTTCAATAATAATTAATAATTATTGAAATAATTGCAGATTAAAGGACTAGAAGAAACATTTTCTTAATTATGCTCATTATCATAATTAAAATTAATCATACTACTGTATTAGAATAATAAAACTTACAATAAAATTTAACTACTATAGGAATACTACTATAGGAATCATTCACATGGAAATACAAATATTTTAGCTAGTTAGAGACAGAAGGGAGGCATGAAAAACCACACCATGAAGGCAGATTATGATGCTAATTAAAAAAATTAAAGACTAGAAAATCATTGTCTGATTCCTTAACCTTCCATAAGAGAAAAAACTAAAATAACCTGATAAAAACTATCAGGTTACGTATTTAGAAAAAACTAAATACGTAACCTGATAGCACGTGTCACAGTAATGCTACTTAAACCATCCCAGAAAGAACATCTTACTACATATTTAAAAGAATAAAAATACTCTTATTATACTTGTCATATGTATTCATTATGTAAAAATTAGAAAAAAACACATAAACAAAACTAAATTTAAACTAGCCAAATCTGCCCGCAACACATCTTCCAATCCTATACCCTATATGAGTATGTGTTTGATGAATAGACACATATTTATTATGTGTGTTATATTTCATATAAGGTTGTACAACCTACTTTTTTACTCATTACATTAACATCTTCCCATGTAAATTATATGTATCATCAATATCTCACATTATTGCTTTCAGTGGTTTATAGAGTTGCACTGTACAGGTGTACTATAATTTAATTACTTCCCTTTTCTGGGAAATTTGGATCATTGCCCAATGACCCTGCAGTAAAGATCAGTGAAAATTTATGTGTGTTCACTTGTTTAATGTTTTCTTAGAATAAATTCATAGAAGAGGATTTGTTGGGTCAAGGGGTAAAACAATTTGAAGACTTTTGACACATGTCACTATATTGTCCTCCAAAAATGCTGTTTGCTGGGCTTCTGTTCAGCTCAGGAATATCAAAAGGATTTTTGTATGCCTAACTCACCATTTTATTTTCGGACAAAGATATTTTATCATAAGGTATTCTATGTTCTAGATTTCTCACTGTTTCTTTGGTAGTGACTTCCAAACTTTGTTGTCTAATTTCCTTTATTATTTTTTGTGTTATTATCTGGAAATAAATACTCATCTATACAAAGGAGGGAAATCTGCATTAAATCCTTTATTAAACAAATTAAACATTTTTGTAATGAAAGTAATTCACCTTGATTTAATGTGTAAATGCCAACATTAGTATTAAAGATGTCTTTGGGAGAAACTTTTATTAGTATTCTACATTTTTTCAGTTTGGTTTGTAACAGCTAGTGTTTGTATTTTTTATTCAGAAAAAGTACGGATAATGGATACCCACCTTTTATCAAGGCATACATATAAATATATCTCTATTAAGATTCTAAATATTAACAGTGAAATATCCTAGATTTGACCAGTTCAGACTTCTGAATCATCACTCTATGAATTATGCATCGAAGGTTTAATATTACTGAAAAGATACTTTTCTTATTCTATTGGAGCTCATAATTTATTATTCAGTTAAAAAGCAAGAAACTGAGATGCAGATTTTTTAACAGTAGAATATTTTTGAAAATATATGAAAACAAAATGAGCAGGTTTGAAGTTCAGTGCCATCTGTTCAGAGATCTGAGAAACATTCTTCAGAAATAACTTTCTAAACAATGTTTCAAAGATATTCAGATTCTGGGATTTCCATTACTGGTTTTAGCTTTTTCCATTCCCAGAACCATTTTCTAAGAAGTTACTCAGGTTACTAGGAATTACTAGGAATGGCTTGGATCTACTGCTGCTATTTTGCTTTGAAATAACTTTTCCTTAATAAGAACAAATTAAAGTTCTGCCTAATATGTGTCTTATGACAGAATGTTCATAAGGTTTTTAAATACACACATTCTTGGGGAAATTAGATGCCTGGATCAAGCAATATTTTAAAAAGCCAGAAATTCAGGACTTCTGATTATTTTGTGTGTCTGATTTCAGCTTTTCACATCATAGTCAGGTAGTGACAGGACAGAAGTTCAAGATTCCTTAAGCAATACTTCTGTTGATCATCTATAGCTTATCAATAGATGCAGAATGAGAGAAGGGGTCAGCAACTTCAAGTTGCATCTTATCCTTCCCTGTGTGCTCACACAAGTGAGTATGTGCACACAGGTATGCACAGATGCACACACAGGCTCTACCAGGTGGATCCCTGTACAACATGTTCAAGTGCCCCCTGAAAGGGCCCAATGATGGTTTTGCTGCCTCTGTCCACAGAAGGTATCCACATGATATTAGTTTTCAAAAATGGCAGACCTAAGTGAAATTAGTTAACAGACTTAACACAAATATAATGTTTGCATTATTTTACCTTTGAGTCTGAATTTTGTTAAAAGCATTGCCAAAGGATGAAGGCTCAAGAAATTCTTCAATGTGGGCCTGGCTAAAAGGAAGAGGATTTAGCTAATGAATATAAATTGAAAGTTTCACAAAAATTATATCAAGATAACTACATGCATACAAACACATGTAAACATTTGTTTGTAACCTTCATTCAAGCTTATTTAAAACTACTTAGAAGTATATTAAATTATTTTAACTGCATAACATGATGCAAAATAAGAAAATAATCATTGTAGATTATATAATAGCATATGATTCATTTCCATGAATTTTGAATAATGTACTCTAAATTTGCATGCACAAGTTTTATACATGTTAAATTTTCATTTGTGCTGGTGACAACAAAGGTGGTTGCCAGTTCACGAGCATATTTTAGATAATTTCCCGAACGATACACTTCTAATTACAACAGTTTGTTAAATCATGTTGCCTTTGGTCCCATGGCACTCCTGCTCAGCTGGTGGCGTCAGCTTGAATTACATTTGCAAGTGTAAGGTGGCTGTTTTATTCATTGAAACTCCTTCTGTGATAAGCTAAGAGAAAAAAAAATACACTGATTCACAAAAGAAATACTGTTGCATGACAAAATATTTTGACAGAGTGAAGAATAGAAGAGTAAAAGTATAATGGGAAAACTCTTCACTCTGGTAGCCTCTCTTATAGTTACTTTATCACAGTCATATTGAACATTAATACAATACTTTTAGGAGCTTTATTCATTTTTAATATTGAAAGAGTAAATCAACTAAAGATATTTTCCCACTATAACATGCTGAGTACTGGAGATTTAGGGGAGGAATCAATGGAAAAATCATTACTTTTTCCACTTTCTAACTCATTCGGGTTAAAGTAATTCTCTGCCTTTGTTTTGTTCTGTCATTTTGGGCATAACCAGCACATATGGTCAGTCCTTAGGACAGTGGCATGTTTAGGGCTGAGAGAGAGGGGGATCACTTTGTTTCTGCTATTTAGTGACTGACAAGTAAGCAACTCACATTTCTTGGGCCAATTGTCCTTTTTATGTACCATATCTGTGTTATTAACAATCATGCATAAAAGATAACAATGTAAAATGAAAACTCCCAACGTACTTCATGATTCAACATTGCATTTATGATAGCCACTGGGGCATGTTAAAGTCTCTATTTATTTATTTTTTTTCTTTGTTCAATATTGTACTATTTTTAAAGGTGAAAATAATGTTAAATGTGTAACATCTATTTTGGGTATGCCTCACAGATCTCATCATCTTATTAAGGTCAGCATTTTAGAACCAATGAGAGAATAGACTCGAATGTGAAGGAAAATATAAATTAACTTCTGATGGAAAAGTAAATAAATAGAAATACTCCATATTTATGACATTTAGTGCTGATTACTCTCTGTGTCGACTAAAAAACATTGCACAGTGTAAGAGTTGTAAGCTAAGTTTTATTTGGGGCCAAATGAGGACTAGAGCCCAGGAGGCAGTCTCTCAGATAGCCCTGTGGTTAGTGTATATATATGATTTTAGTGAAGCGGGAATACGTGCAATCAAGCACCCATCTCAGTAGAAAGCTGCTGCTAGAGACAAGGAGCAGATGTCCCCATTAATGATTCTAGTGCTTTTCTAGATATGAAAAGATGCAAGAAATTGGGCTCATAAAAATTTTCTCCTGAAAATATTTAACTATTTGCAGGCCGGTTCTACCAAGTTTTTCCCAGAGCACAGAGTGCCTCATTCCTGATCTCCACCCTGAACTCCTTTCAGGGAGTATTGAAGATCAGCTACTGCAGTGGCTAGTGACATCATTCTTGCAGAACCAGGTGGCAAGCAAGAATTTTTAGTCGGCAAATGTGTATTACTTATCAAGCTCTATCCTTTATTTGTAGTACAGCCTAGAGAAAGCTACTGAACCTCTTTATGTTGCAATTTCTCAACTGTAAAGTGGAAATAATAATAGTTATTACATCATAGAGTTGTTGTGATGATTAAATCAGACAATACAAGGAACCAGGTAAATAAGCACTCGATAAATCTTAGCTTTTGTTTTGTGCATTGTAAGAATGAAGTTCAGTTATTGCTGTTTTTGAACATTGATGTGGGAAACTGGCAGGAAAACGTTCTTGTTTCGCAAAGTGTACTTGTGTAATTGTTCACAATATTACTCTAGGGCTCTAAAGTAAATATACTGAGGCAGTTTTTATACTTATTTAGAGTTCTTATTTACCTTAGGTTATAGAGGATTTCACTGGTGTAGGAATACTAATTTATGTGGGACAAACAATTTTTTTGGTGCAAACAAATTTTTTGGAGCTTTTAAATATCACCTATTGAAGCTGGTCTGTAACGAGAGAGAATGTCTATAAGAAAAGAAAGTAGAGATGAGAGGCTGGGAGAGAAAAGATGCCAAGTCCTTGGTTCTAGTCTTTTCCCACTATACCCATCCCCTCTGGGTTATATAAACTACTGACATCTCCTTTTTCTTTAAGCAAGTTTGAGTTGTTTCCAAAGGGGTAATGACTAACATAATGAATGCTACAACACGAGAGGGTAGTTTTATCCTTAAGGTTTTAATAAACCTAGTTCATCACATGGGCTTTGGGTAACCTCTTGGAGACAAGGGTAACTATTTTACTTCATTCTTCTATGCTCCTGACCTTAGAGCATAAATATAAGTCAGGGCTACTCTTCACTAATACTCTGTTTCCCACATTTGATCTTAAAATTCTGTATCTAATGTGTCAATAAAAACTGTTTAGGTAATATAGTAATAAGGACACTTTAGAAATTCACTTCCTGTCCCTTTCATCTTCTTTTCTCTTCCCCTCCTTTCCTCCTGCCAATCACAAATCTACCTCTATCTACATATAGAAAAAGAGTCTGAAATAAAGTAACCCAAATTTGAATTTCATGGAGAAGTTTGAGTATGTACAAGCGATGCATTTTTTTTTTTTTTTTTTTTTCGGTACGCGGGCTCTCACTGCTGTGGCCTCTCCCGCCGCGGAGCACAGGCTCCGGACGCGCAGGCCCAGCAGCCATGGCTCACGGGCCCAGCCGCTCCGCAGCACGCGGGATCCCCCCGGACCGGGGCATGAACCCGTGTCCCCTGCATCGGCAGGCAGACTCCCAACCACTGCACCACCAGGGAAGCCCTAAGCGATGCATTTTTGACAACAGTATGCCTTGTGGCTTGCACTGAAACTTTTTCCTCACAAAGATATTGATAAATATGTATGCAGATAACATTACGTGACTACTTTTGACTGACTGCTTTGGTGGTCAAACCAGGTACAAGAGCCAAAGTGAATATGCGACCAGGTAGTGGGTAAAAAATACGGTTAGGAATTACATCTTGTAGTTTTCAAGATATTAGCAGAGGAAAGAGTGATTTTTTTCAAGTCCTCGCAAGCCACAAGCAGAACATCATGTGACTTAGAACACTGAACTTGCCAAAGAATTTATTCTCTATTTCTTTCCATGTGATAGTTGGACTAGACTAGACTCTAGGTGAAGCTGAACATCAGAGAGATGGGCTTGCCTTCTAACTATCAGAAGCAACTTTCCTTTCCTCCATAATGTAAATTTTTTCCAGTGATCAAACACAATTAAAAGTGTTAAGGAGACGGGACTTTTGGAAAGATAGATAGAAAGATAGACATACAACTTTCCCAATTTTAGGGAAATGATTGAAAGGGGAAACATTAGAATTAGAACTATTTTGAATGGGATATGGGATGAGGTAAGAACAGATAACCCATAATGGGAATTGGAGATATGTGGAAAGGAAGAGTAAGAAAGACATTGCTATATCCATTCACAGCCAGTTTCTATACAGCTGGAAAAAGAAGACTTCAGCACTTAATAAGTGAAATAACAGTGTTTTCCCAAAGAAAAAAACAAAAGGGTAAGAGCGAAGAATAAAACATATTCAGCTTTCTTCTAAAGGTTCTGCTGTTGTTATGTGCAGACCTAATCTGATTGCCTCTGGAGCAAGAGCAAGCCTGTGGGTTACCCGAGGGTGCAGATGTGCTCTCTGAAAGGTCACCCAAATACTACCTAAGTGAACATGTGATATGAGAAGAGATAGGGCTTTATGGGATGTGGCTTTTTGAAGTGTTGACTCTTTCTACAGGTTTAGATATCCTTCCAGACAGAAGCATGTATTTCTGGATTTAGGGAGCAAAAGATGGCAAGTACCATACTGCTCTAGCTAGTGAGGAGTGGTGTACATTTTCTTAACTCTCACGCATCTCAAGTCAAGAATAGATTAATGTGTCAGAACTTTACAAACCAGAATATTTTTCCTAATGAATAAGAAAGTACAATACAGTAAATTATGTATTAGCATAAGGGCATAAGTCATAGTCTTGTGGGAGCAGTATTCCTCTGAAACCTCTCCCAGTTTTTTTTTCTTGTAAAATCCAAAATAGCACTAAAGAACAGAGAGAAGAAAGAGTTCAAATTAAGCTGTCTGCATGGAGCCCACGAGAGCACTAGGTATGGGCTCAACTTGAAAACCTCAGAGAATAAAGAATTTCAAACGCAGCCTTTGGTCAAAATCATGACACGAAATAAACTTATCTTTTAGACCTTTCATAATGCAGTACCCCTTTTGTAATTCCTCTTTTAGTAGTATCTAGAACCCTTCAGAAGCATCATTTATCTACAAGTCACAAGATTAAAATGAATATTGAATTAATGATTGAAGTTAGGATAATATAAACTAATTACACAGAGGTAATTTATTTTTCCACTGGGGATGAAGGAAACAAAGGACAAAATAGAATAAAATAAAAAAGTTCATGTGACCGAAATTGTTTTTATAATGTTTGTAGGACACTCACATGATGACAGGCATAAAAACTTAAAGCATGAATACTATTCAACTCAGCCAAACAAGGTGCAAAATTATGTTACAAAGGAAGGGTTATGGCATCTGTGTTTCTTTTCAATGGGGAAGTGGGGCTTCTGGTGGAATCTGAAGAAATTACTCCTGAATAAAACCCCTCTCCATCTTGACAGAGTATACTGCTCAAGGATGGCACATAGACACACAAATAGATGGAAACATTTCCAGTGTATAAAGACAGAACACTGATTTTACTATTAATTTTTCTTTTGTTGGGAATGAAAAGTGATAAGGACTCTTACTTAAAAGGAGCAAGTAAATAAAGAATAAAAACTTTTGACCAATAGTCATACCCATTCAGTCCATGCTGAACAAATCATCAGAGCATAGGAAAAAAATATTTGGAAGATAGACATTTCTATTAGCTGAGAGTGTTTTCTTCAGGTAATTGTAGAACAAAATATTTATGTAAGAACTTTTGGCTCATGATATATATAAACATTTCATGTTAACTATAAATCAGCATCTTAGCAGTTTCAATAATTCTTAAATTCTTAAGTTGTCAATGAAGTTATCTTTAGAGAGCTAATCTGGACATCATACCTAGAGGGGTTAAAAACAGGCAAACAATATCCTTTATTTTTTTATAGAAGTATTGTTGATTTACAATGTTGTGCCAATCTCTGCTGTACAGCAAAGTGACTCAGTTATAAACATATACACATTCTTTTTTAATATTCTTTCCATTATGTTTTATCACAGGATATTCAGTATAATTCCCTGTGCTATACATTAGGTCCTTGATGTTTATCCATTCTAAATATAATAGTTTGCATCTACAACCCCAAATTCCCAGTCCATCCCTCTCCCTCCCTCCCGTCCCCCTTGGCAACCACAAGTCTGTTCTCTATGTCTGTGAGTCGGTTTCTGTTCTGTAGATAGGTTTCTTTGTGCCATATTTTAGATTCCATATATAAGTGATATCATATGATATTTGTCTTTCTCTTTCCAACTTATTTCACTTAGGGTGATAATCTCTAGTTGCATCCATGTTGCTGCAAATGGTATTATTTTGTTCTTTTTTATGGCTGAATAGTATTTCATTGTTTATATGTACCACATCTTCTTTATCCATTCATCTGTCAGTGGACATTTAGATTGTTTCCATGTTTTGGCTATTGTGAACAGTGCCGCTATGAACATAGGGGTGCATGTATCTTTTTGAATTATAGTTTTGTCTGGGTATATGCCCAGAAGTGGGATTGCTGGATCATATGGTAATTCTACTTTTAGTTTTCTGAGGAACCTCCATACTGTTTTCCATAGTTGCTGTACCAACTTAGATTCCCACCAACAGTGTAGGAGGGTTCCCTTTTCTCCACAACCTCTCCAGCATTTGTTATTTGTAGACTTTTTAATGATGGCCATTCTGACTGGTGTGAGGTGATACCTCATTGTAGTTTTGATTTGCATTTCTCTAATAATTAGTGATGTTGAGCATCTTTTCATGTGCCTACTGGCCACCTGTATGTCTTCTTTGGAGAAATGTCTATTAAGGTCTTCTGTTCATTTTTCGATTGGGTTATTTGGTTTTATGTTGTTGAGTTGTATGAGTTGTTTGTGTATTTTGGAGATTAGGACCTTGTCTGTTGCATCATTTGCAAATATTTTCTCCCATTCCATAGGTTGTCTTTTTTTTTTTTTTTTATGTTTCCTTTGCTGTGCAAAGGCTTGTAAGTTTGATTAGGTCCCATTTGTTTATTTTTGTTTTTATATCCATTGTGTTGGGAGACTGACCTAAGAAAACTTTGGTACAATTTATGTCAGAGAATGTTTTGCCTATGCTCTCTTCTAGGAGTTTTATGGTGTCTTATGTTTAAGTCTTTAAGGCATTTTGATTTTATCTCTGTGCATGATGTGAGGTGTGTTCTAACCACCTTGATCTACATACAGCTGTCCAAATTTCCCAGCACCACTTGCTGAAGAGATTTTTTCACATTTTATATTCTTGCCTCTTTTGTTGAAGATTAGAATATCCTTTATACAGTATTTCTTAATAAAGATTATTTCCACCCGTGGGTGCTAGAAATTTTTGCCATCTTGAAAAAGAACTCTTATTAAAAGTCAGTTACCTCTTAAACCAAAATCCAAAAATAGTCTATATGTGGTTCCAAATATTATGTGGATTTGAATCAAATTACAACTGAAAAATGGAGGAGGGGCTTTTTAGTGGTAAGTAGAAAGTCATCTATATAAGTGGCCACTGTCATTGAAGGAGGAGAGATGAGAGGCAAGAAAAATTATGCAAACTCAAAACATGGCAGGATAGAGATGTTAAAAGTTGAGGCCAACATTTCATGTGTACAGCACTTCCTGAAAACATCAGAAAATCACAGATGATGCTAAATCATTAGGAAACATTTAAAATAATATCAGAATAGTCTATTCACCATGAAGATAGAGAACAAAATACAGAGGAGATTTACATCAAAATTATAACATGATGGAAATGAGTTGGCACATAGATGTTTACTGGCCAGTTCAAAGAAATAGATCAATTACTTAGAAACCACAAATTACCAAAACTCAGCCAAGATGAACGATGTAATGTGAATTGTTGTACATCCATCAATAAAACCTGAATTTTTGTTTAAAGGATCCCCAGAAAGAAATCTCCAGGTCCAGCTGGTTTCACTAGGGAAGTTTACCAAAGACTTAAAGAATAATTAATGTCAATTTAACACCTTTTCCTCAAGAAAATAGAAGAGGATAGAACACTTCCCAACGTATTTTATGAAGCCAAAAATACCCTGATACCAAAATCAGACAAAGTGCGAGCACACACACACACAGAGCACACAATAACTACAGAATAATATCTCTCATGAACTTAAACCAAAGTCCTGAACAAAATATTGTAAATCCAGTGATGTATGAAAATATTAATATATAACAACAAAGGGATTTACTCCAATGTGCAGTGCTGATTCAATTCTAGAAAATCAATTAATGTAATACACCATATTCAGAAGCTAACAAAGAAAAAATCATATGATCATATACATTGATTCAGAAAAATCATTTCACAAAATTTAGTACCCATTCATGATAAAACCTTCAGAAAACTAGGAACAGAAGATAATTTCTTCAATCTCATAAACAGCATGTACATAAAAACTACAGCTAGCACAACACTTAATGTTGAAAAACTGAATTACTTCCCTTTAAGACTGAGAATAAGACAAAATTACACACTCTTATCATTCTTCTTCAGCACAGAACCGGAATTTCAAGCCAGTGCATCAATGCAAGAAAAATAAATAAAAGTCAATAAAATATAGCTAATATTTTATAATAACTGTAAATGGAGTGCAATCTGTAAAAATTGTGAAACACTACATTGTATGCCTGAAACTTATATATATAAAAGATTTTATATATATATAAAGTTTTATATATATATATAAATATTTTATATATATGTATATATATAAAGATTATGGTTGGGAAAAGAAGATAGAAAACTGTTTCTATTTGTAAACATATGATTGCCTGCACAGAATATCTTGAGATATCTACCAAAAAGCTCCTAGGATTTGTAAGGTCAGCAAGGTCATAGGATGAAAATGATCAACACATAAAGGTCAGTTAGATTTCTATCTACTAAAAACAAGCAGTTTGAAATAAAAATTAGAACTCCACTATTATTTATAATTGTTCCAAATAAAATAAAGTACTTAGGTAATAAAACTAAGCATATACTTACCATATGATTCAGCAATTATATGCTTGGGCATTTGTCCTTGAGAAATAAAAATTTATTTTCATACAAAAACCTGCACATAAATGTTCACAGTAGCTTTAATACTGAATAACTGGAAACAACCCAAATGTCCTTAAATGATGGATGAATAAATAAACTGGTGCATTCATACCATGAAACATTATGTATCAACATAAATAATGAACTATTTGCATAATAACAACATTGATGAATTTCCTGGAAATTTTGTTGAGTAAATAAAGCCAATCTGAAAGGTGACAAACTATATGATTTCATTTATATAACATTATTGAAATAAAATTCTAGAGACAGAGAACAGATTAGTAGTTGCCATGGTTTAGGGATACAGAAAGGGTAGTAGGTGTGGCTAAAAGAGGTAGTAAGAGGGAGCTCTACGGTGATGGAACAGTTCTTTTGATTCGTAGTGGTGGTTGCACAGAGCTACATATGTGATAAAATTGTGTAAATCTATACAGACACACAGAAATGAGTATATGTCAAACCTGTGAAACCTGAATAAGATTGGTTTTGATAGCTCTGTAAGATGCTATCACTGAAGGAAATCAAGTGAAGAGTACATCATTTTTGTACTTTTTGTACTCTTTGTAAATTTTATAGCATCTTCCTTTGATTCTATAATTAATGACTGAATCATAGATCAATTGAATAATTATTTTAAAATTTAAAAATTTACCAATGATTATATGGATTGTCATTCTCCAATCTATTGTGTTACATATAGTTTAAATTATGAAATAGATAATGTAATCTAAAAGATCATTTGCTTTGGGAAACTAGAAAGCCCAAAGATGTAATAGGTTTATTTTGCTATAATTAGTCATAGAGCCTATTTTGCAAAGAGAAATGTTACATGGATAATCAAAGGCATAAGATTTTCAAAGAAATATTTCTGAAAGATGAATTAGAATATGTGAGTAATTCAGCTGAAAGGAAACCCTAAGCCTCTGTAATGATATCCAAGTTAAGACTGTGCTTTGACATCTAGCTCTGGGATAATAAATATGTTAAATACTTTGAATATTAAACACAGAGAAGATAATTACCAATTGAAAAAAGAGAACAAAAAAAACATTTAAAAATGTAACTGATAACTTTTTTTTTTTTTTTTTGCGGTACGCGGGCCTCTCACTGCTGTGGCTTCTCCCGTTGCGGAGCACAGGCTCTGGACGCGCAGGTCCAGTGGCCATGGCTCACGGGCCCAGCCGCTCTGCGGCATGTGGGATCTTCCCGGACTGGGGCACGAACCCGTGTCCCCTGCACCGGCAGGTGGACTTTCAACCACTGCGCCACCAGGGAAACCAAAAAATGTAACTGATAACTTTTATCTATTTTTTAATTTTTATTTTATATTGGCATAAAGTTTATTTACAATATTGTGTTAGTTTCAGGTGTACAGCAAAGTGATTCAGTTATACATATACATATATCTACTTTTTTTCAGATTCTTTTCGCATATTGCTACAGAATACTGAGTAGAGTTCCCTCTGCTATACAGTAGGTCCTTGCTGATTATCTATTTTATATATAATAGGGTATATGTTAATCTCAGACTCCTAATTTATCCCTCCCTCCCACTTTTCCTCTTTGGTAATCATAAATTTGTTTTAAAAGTCTGTGAGTCTGTTTCTGTTTTGTAAAAATGTTCATTTGTATCGTTTTTTAGATTCCACATATAAGTGATATCATATATTTATCTTTCTCTGTTTGAATTACTTCACTTACTATGATAATTTCTAGTTCCATCCATGTTGATGCAAATGGCATTACTTCATTTTTTTTATGGCTGAGTAATAGTCCATTGTATATATATACCACATTTTCTTTATCCATTCATCTGTTGATGGACATTTAAGTTGTATCCATGTCTTGGCTATTGTAAATAGTGCTGCAGTGAATATTGGGGTGCATGTATCTTTTCAAATTATGGTTTTCTCTCTATATACACCCAGGAGTTTGATTGCTGGATCATATGGTAGCTTTATTTTTAGTTTTCTGGGGAACGTTCATACTGTTTTCCATAGTGGCTACACCAATTTACATTTCCACCAAAAGTGTAGGAGGGTTCCCTCTTCTCCACACCCTCTCCAGCCTTTGTTATTTGTAGAATTTTAAATTATGGCCTTTCTGACTGGTGTGAGGTGGTACCTCATTGTAGTTTTAATTTGCATTTCTCTAATAATTAGCAATGTTGAGCATCTTTTCATGTGCCTGTTGACCATCTGTATGTTTTCACTGGAGAAATGTCCATTTAGGTCTTCTGTCCATTTATTGATTGGGTTGTTTGGTTATTTGATTTTTGAGTTCTATGAGCTGTTTTTATATTTTGGAAATTAAGCCCTTGTCAGTTGTAGTTTTTGCAAATATTTTCTCCCATTCCATAGACTGCCTTTTCATTCTGTTTTTGGTTTCCTTTGCTGTACAAAAGCTTATAAGTTTGATTAGGCCCCACTTGTTTGTTTTTGTTTTTATTTCTACTGCCTTGGGAGACTGACCTAAGAAAACATTGGTACAATTTATGTCAGAAAATGTTTTGCCTATGCTCCTTTCTAGAAGTTTTATGGTGTCATGTCTTGTATTTAAGTCTTTAAGCCATTTTGAGTTTATATCTGTGTATAGTATGAGGGTTTGTTCTAACGTCATTGATTTACATGCAGCTGTCCAGTTTTCCCAGCCCCACTTGCCAAAGAGACTATCTTTTCTCCATTGTATATTCTCGCCTCCTTTGTCAAAGGTTAATTGCCCATGAATGTGTGGGTTTATTTCTGGTTCCTCTATTCTGTCCTATTGAGCCATATATCTATTTCTGTGCCAATACCATGCTGTTTTGATTACTGTAGCTTTGTAGTATTGTCTGAAGTCTGGGAGGGTTATACCTCCAGCTCTGTTCTTTTTCTTCAGGATTGCTTTGTCAATTCTGGTTCTTTTATGGTTCCATATATATTTTGGGATTATTTGTTCTAGTTCTGTGAAAAACATCATGGATAATTTTATAGGATGGCATTAAATCTGTAGGTGGCTTTGGGAAGTATGGCCATTTTAACAATACTAATTCTTCCAATCCAAGAACATGGGATATCTTTCCATTTCTTTGAATCATCTTCAGTTTCCTTTATCAATGTTTTATAGTTCTCAGCAGATAAGTCTTTCACCTCTTTGTTTTTGCTTTTTTTGTTTCTTGTGGTACGCAGGCCTCTCACTGTTGTGGCCTCTCCCGTTGCGGAGCACAGGCTCTGGACGCGCAGGCTCAGCGGCCATGGCTCACGGGCCCAGCCGCTCCATGGCATGGTTTACTCCTAAGTATTTTATTTTTTTGGTGCGATTTTAAAAGGGATTGATTTTTTTCTTTCCTTTTCTGATATTTCATTGTTAGTGTAAAGAACTGTAACAGATTTCTGTATGTTAATCTTATATCCTGATACCTTGCTGAATTAATTCACTAGTTCTAATAGTTTTTGTGCAGAGCCTTTAAGGTTTTTCTTTAATTATAGTATTGTGTCATCTGCATATATTAACTATTTTACCTTTTCTCTTCCAATTTGTATAGCTTTATTTCTTCTTTGTCTTTGATTGCTGTGGCTACGACTTCCAATATTATGTTGAATAGAAGTGGTGAGAGTGGGCATCCTTGTGTTCCAGGTTTTAGTGGGAAGGCTTCCAGCTTTTCACCACTGAGTATTATGTTGGCCTTGGGTTTGTCATAAATAGCTTTTATTATGTTGAGATATGTTCCCTCTTTACCCATTTTGGTAAGAGTTTTTAGCATGAATTGATGCTGAATGTTATCACATGCTTTTTCTGCATCCATTGAGATGATCATGTGGTTTTTGTCTTTTCTTTTGTTGATGTAGTATATCACATTGATTGATTTGTGTATGTTAAACCACCCTTGTGACCCTGGAAAGAATTCCAGTTGGTCATGATGTATGATAGTTCTTATGTGTTGTTGGATTCAGTTTTCTAATATTTTGTTGAGATTTTTTGCATCCATATTCATCAAAGATATTGGCCTATAATTTTCTTTTTGGTATTGTCTTTGCCTGATTTTGGTATCAGGGTTATGGTGGCTTCACAGAATGACTTTGTTCCCTTCTCTTCAATCTTTTGAAAGAGTTTAAGGATCTGTATATGTCTTTCTCTGTATGTTTGGTAGATTTCTTCAGTGAAGCCATCTGGTCCTGGACTTTTGTTTGCAAGGAATCTTTAAATTACAGATTCGATTTCATGTCTAGTGATCAGTCTGTTCAAATTATCTATTTCTTCTTGATTCAGTTTTGGTGGGCTGTATGTTTCTAGAAACTTGTCCATTTCTTCTAGGTTGTCCAGTTTTTTGGCATACAATTGTTCATAGAATTCTTTTATAGCCTTTTGTATTTCTGCAATACTGGTTATTTCCCCTTTTTCATTTCTAATTTTGTTTATTTGGGTCCTCTCTCTCTTCTTCCTGGTGAGGCTGGCCAGAGGTTTGTCAATTTTGTTTACCTTTTCAAAGAACAAGCTCTTGGTTTTATTGGGTTTTTTTAACATTTTTAAATCTCTTATTTATTTACTCTCTGATCTTTATTATTTCCTTCCTTCTGCTGACATTAGGCTTTATTTGTTCTTCTTTTTCTAATTCTTTTAGGTAGTAGGTTAGGTTGTTTGAGATTTTTCTTATTTTTTGAGGAAGGTCTGAATTGCTATGATCTTCCCCCTAGGAACTCCTTTTGCTGCATCCCATAGATTTTGTATGGTTGGGTTTTCATTGTTATTTGTTTCAAGGTACTTTTTAATTTCCTCTTTGATTTCATCATTGAACCACTGATTTTTCAGTAGCATGTTGTTTAGTCTCTATGTAATCTTTCTTTTTTTCTTGTTTGTCTTTCTATGGTTGATTTCTAGGTTCATGACATTGTGGTCACAAAAGATGCTTCAAATAATTTCTATGCTCTTAAATTTGTTGAGGTTTGTTTTTGTCCTAGTGTGTCATCAATCCTAGAGAATGTTCCACGTGCACTTGAAAAGAATGTGTATTCTGCATTTTTGATGTAATGTCCTGAAAATATCAATTAAGTCTTCCTGTTCTATTGTATAATTTAGAATCTCTGTTATCCTATTGATTTTCTGTCTGGAACATCTGTCCATTGATGTGTGTGGGTCGTTAAAGTCTCCTAGTATTATTGTAATCCCATCAATTTCTCCCTGTATGACTGTTAATATTTTTTATGTATTTAGGTGCTCCTATATTAAGTGCATATATGTTAATGAGTATAATAGCCTCTTCTTGTATTGATCCTTTTATCATTATATAGAGCCCTTCTTTATCTTTCTTTTCAGCTTTGTTTAGAGTCTATTTTGTCTGATATGAGTATTGCTACCCCTGCTTTTCTGTCATTTCCACTTGCATGAAATATCTTTTTCCATCCCCTCACTTACAATCTATGTGTGTCCTTAGTCTTAAAGTGGGTCTGTGTTAGAATATTGTAGACTCTTGTTCTTTACCCAATTTGCCACTCTGTGTCTTTTGATCAGAGCATTTTGTCCATTGACATTTAAGATAATTGTTGATAGGTATGTATTTATTGCCATTTTAAACGCTGTTTTCCAGTTGATTTTGTGTTTCTTATTTGTTCCTTTTTCTTTTTTGTTTTTCCTTTTGTGGTTTGACGGTTTTCTTTTGTATTATGTTTTTGATTTTTCTTTTTGATTTCTGTGAATCTATTGTATCTTTTTGATTTGTGGTTACTCTTTTTCAAATATGTTAACCCATTACTATATCTACTTGCTCTAGGCTGGTAGTCACATAGGCTCAAACACATTATTGAAAAAAGTACATTTTCTTACTCTCCTACCCACATTTTATGATTTTATAATTTTATGATTTTGGTGTCCTCTTTTACATCTTCATGTTTGTCATTTTGCTATTAATTGTAGTTATCATTGTTTTCACAACAATTTTTTGATTTTTTAAAAATCTGTGTACTGGCTTATTTAAGTGATTTACTTTCCAATTGTGATTTTCTCTTTCCTATAGATTCTTGCTTCTTTTCTATTTAGAGAAGACCTTTCAAAATTTCTTTTAAGATAGGTTTAGTATTGCTGTATTCTTTTAGCTTTTTCTTGTCTGAGAAATTCTTTGTCTCTTCTATTCTAAATGATAATCTTGTTGGGTAGAATATCCTAGGTTGCAGGGTTTTCCCTTTCAGGACTTTGAATATATCTTGCCACTCCCTTCTGTTCTGCAACATTTCTGTAGGGAAATCAGCTGATAGCTTTATGGGTGTTCCCTTGTAATTAACTCTTTGTTTTTCTCTTGCTGCATCTAAAATCTTCTCTTTAACTTTTGCCATTTTAATTATAATATGTCTTGTGGTAGTTCTGTTTGGGTTCATCTTGCTTGGGACCCTCTATGTTTCCTGTCCCTGGATATCTGTCTTGTTCTTTATGTTTGGGATGTTTTCAGCCATAATTTCTTCAAATACATTTTTGATCCCCTTTTCTCTTTCTTCTCCTTCTGAAATCCCTGTTATACATAGTTTGGGATGCTTTATATTATCCAATAGGTCTCATATATTGCTTTCTTTTTTTTTTTTCTCATTCATCTTTCTGTCTTCTGTTCTGATTGGGTGATTTCTATTACTCTATCTTCCAGATCACTTATTCCTTCTTCTGTATTATGCAGTTTGCTATTTATTGCCTTTAGCTCAGCTTTTGTCTCAGCAAATGATTTTTATAATTTTAACTGGCTCCTCTTATAGTTTCTAGTTGCTTTTTACAGTAATCTGCATTTCTATCAATAGCCTTTCTTAATTCCTTCAGTATTTTCATTGCCTTCTTTTTGAACTCAGTGTCTAGTAGACTGGAGAGATCTATTTCATTGTTCTTTCAGGGGAAATATCTTTATCTCTTAATTGGGAGTGGTTTCTCTGCTTCTTCATTTTACTTGTGTTTCTCTGATTCTATGAAGTTAGGAGAAACAGTTATCTACTGTGGTCTCGAAGGGCTGTTTTTAGGTGAGAATGTCCCTGTGTATCCTCTGTGAGTCTAACATATTTGGTGCAAGGCCTGTTTTTAGTGTGGATGCCTGCCTCATCTTTCCTCAGTGTGTGCTCTCTGTATGCCCTTGATGAGGGGAGTGATTATTGTTGTGGTGACCAGAGGCTGCCCTAGATGTTGAGTTTAGCCTCCTCTTTGCTCTGTGATTATCTCAGCCCTTTCAGGAGCAGAGTCTGCTCCCCAGTTGTCAGGGTAGACACACTCAGATCTGTTTCTGAACTGTGGTGTGAGATAGGTGGAAAAGAAATGCTCCTGCTGGGAAAGAAGCCTCTAAGTATTCCTTTTCAGGAGCTGTCCATGCCCTCTGTCATGTCACCTGTCACCCACTATGTGGGCTCACAAAATACACTGTTGTTGGCACTGCCCTCAGCCGTGACTCAACCATGGGAATTCAGGCAATTGGACTTGGTGTCCCTCAGGTTCTATGCTCTTAAAGCCACTAGCACAGATCCATTGACACAGCACTGCTGAAGTCAGACACTGAGACTGCTGTAGTCGTGCACCTGGACCCACCGTGGGGGCTACTGAGTCAGCCCAGATACCAGCCCTGCTTCTGTGTGCATGTGCCCACCGTGCCTGAAGCCACTGTCACTAGACCTGCCTCAGCAATGAGAGCACAAGTAATCTACTCAGATGTCCTGCAGGCACTGAATTTACAAAGCCACCTGCAGTGTGTAAATCCACAGATCACACAGCTACTGGGTCACTCAGATTTCAGTCCAGCTTCCGAAGTTGTACGGCCCCTGGGGATCAGTTTGGATTTCAGCCCCGCCGACACTTGTGGACAGCCTGCCAGTGCTTGAATTTTCCCAGAGCTCTTAGAGGTGGAGTTGTGCCCACTGTGAGCACTTTGAGAATGACGCTGGTATGGCAGGTCCCATCCCTCCCTTCAAGCATGCATATTAACAACGGGGCTTTAGTGTTGGACCCAGGCTCCTTCCTGCACACACCCCCAGTTGCAGCTTGGCTTGGACCACACTCCAGCCCCTTCAGGCTGTCTCTGCACAACCAACCCAAGTCCTCTCCCCGGGTCTGTCCTCTGAAGCTGAAGTTTTAGCACCCATCTGCAGAGCACACCAGCAGACCTGTGTCTCAAGCTGGGGAGCACAGGGCAGTGGCACGGACCCTCTGTGCTGGTCTCTCTGTCTTCTGCCTGCTGCATGCCAGCTGCTGTGCTCTCCTCTGAGCCTCTGAAGCTCCCTCTCTGTCCCAGCTGATTTCCCTGCTGGTAAAGAGGCTCCTAAGTGTGAGAGAACCTTTCCTCTTTCATAGCTTCCTCGCAGGGGCACAGGTCCCACTCCCATTTCCTTTATTTTTCTTCTGTCCTACCTGGTTACATGGTGATCTTTCTTGCAATTTTGGTTTTATGAGATCCTCTCCCAGCATTCAGCAGGTATTCTGTGAGAATTGTTCCACATGTACATATATTCTTGATGTGTTCGTGGGAGGAGGTGAGCTCCATGTCCTTCTATCTTTATCTGACCTCCCATAGCTTTTAAATATACTTTACATAAACTAAAAAATTAAAACCCACATTTATTAAAACCATATTTATTAACAAAAATAACAAATTTTTTCATTCTTGAAAATAATTATTAAACTATCTCATAAAATTGTCATTAGTAGCTTTACTGTGTATGTAAGAGAGCTAAGGCTCAGAGAGTTTAGATGCCTTGCCCAATGTCACACAGCTACTAACTAGTAGATTCAGGATTCAAACCCTAGTATGATTCCAAAGTCAATGTTTTTTCACTACAGCATGGCTTTTTTTTCTTTATTTCCTACAGAACCATTATCTGGGAGCTATCAGAAAGAAAGAAAACTCCCAATAATATTTGTTGGTTAATGAGCATATTTCATATAATTGTGAATTTAATCTTCAAGTGCAATTGGTCCAACAGTGTGCATTTATGATCTATGGCTCATACTGCCATTATGGTAACAATAAGATACATATGTATCAGAGCATGTCAATGCTATAGTCTATGAGTCACCTGTGATCACTACATCCTGGCATTTTCTTGCAGAAGCCAGTTCTCTTACAACCAATTCAAATGGAACTTTCTTTCTCATGGACAGATATTAATCCAGAGGATCCTTCTGGGGCATGGCTTTCCTACTGTCAGTTACCTATTTTGATATTGTACTATACTTATGCAAAATGTTATGGGCGGCTCAGTGAAGCACTGAATTTCTGTATACATGGCTCTGCAACTTCCCTGGATTTTATACTTATTTCAGAACAGAAGTTACAAAAACAATAAAAACTGGTTGGCACAAAACTGAATCCAGATCAGTTTTCTGAATATATTGCTACCTACTAAACATGGCTTTATGCTTTATGTTTTAGTTTCAAATAAGACCAATGAGCAATGCTTTTCATAGACGTAAGAGACCATTGAGGGGTTACAGTTATGAGAGGCTAGGTTTTACAAATGTTAAAATATTTGAATAAGATCTTGAAGAATATGTATTATTTGTCTTGACAGACTAGGACTACAAAGTTAAAATGGTTAAATAAGGGTGAAAGCAAGTGAAAAAAGGAGGAATTTAGTATGTTAGGTTAGCATATGAATGGACTAGTGGGATCATCTTTTTAGAGACCTGGATAGACAGGTCTGTTTCTAACCTTGTCTTTGAGAAGACATAGGAGAATGGGAAGACCAGTATATAGGGTGTCTGGAGGGGAAGTTCCCTGTTATATATAGAAAATATCTTCCCATCGTCTTTTCTACACTTAGGAAAAATAACAAAGCTGTAATGGTTACTAATGCCTGGGTTCAAACCCCAGCTTGCTCTTTACTGACTAACTTGTACAAGTTTTGACCTTTCTAAGTCTCAGTGTCTTTGTAAAACTGGGGTAATATTCCTCAAAGATCATTGTTACCATTAAATAACAATGAATTTTTGGAGAATCACCTAACAATAATCCAATAAATGATGATGACATTGATAATGACGATGATTCCTTTCTCCCACCAAAATACGTTTTTTATGATGGGAACACAGTATTTCAGAACTGAGGGCTTGCAATATAAACACATAGATCTCCTATAAATGTGAACTATGGCTAAAATAAAGGACTTACTGGGGTTCACTCTCCTTCTTTGGACCAGTCGCCTTGGTCTGTCTTCCCCAGACAGTACTCACATTCCTCTTAGGTATTGTCCTACTGTTGACCTGCTTGATCCTTCTAGGTAATGTAAGATGCTAACTCCTTCCTGTATAATGAGGTGTACGTTGCCACTTTTAATCAAGGTATTGGTTGGTAATCAGGAGTGCTTGAGATAATGAAACACAAACTGTATCTTGTAGTAGGGATTTGGCATGCTTCAAAGTCTGCTGGTAAGAATGTTAGGATTGTTTGTTCCTGGTAATATTAATAAAACTGACTTAAACCCAAGGGAATTTATTTCTGTAATATTAAGTAGCTCATAGGATCATCAGGAACACTGGAGAACTAGACTTAGAAACAGGCAGAAATAAAAGGACTGTAAGCAGCAGTCACAACCCCTAGTTACACCAGAGAGCCAATACAATGAGGCCACTGCTGCTCTTACACAGATCTTACCTGTTGTCACCCCTTGTGCTACTGTATGTGAAAGTCACTGCAGACATTGCTTCTGTTGCTGCTCCAGGCATTGGATATCTCTACCCAGCCACAAGAGCAGAAAATAATTCCATATTTAAAATCCTGTCAGTGCACATTGAAAACTCTAAGACTTTGATGAAAGAAATTGAGGAAGCCTCAAATAAATGGGAGAATATATCGTGCTGATGGATCAGAAGAATTAATATTGTAAAATGTCCATTCCACCCCAAAGCTATGTATAGTTTCAATGCAATCCCTACCAAAATTCCAATGACACTTTTTACAGAAATAAAAAAAGCAATCCTAAAATTCGTACAGAACCACAAAAGACCTGGAACAGCCAAAGCAATCCTGAGAAAGAAAAACAAAGATGGAGTTATCACACTTCCTGATTTCAAACTGTATATCAAAGCTATAGTAATTAAGGCAGTATGGTTCTGGCATAAAAATAGTCACTTAGATAAACGGAACAGAGTTGAACACCCAGAAATAAGCCCTCGCATATATGATCTAATATTGGACAAAGGAGCCAAGAATATAAAATGGGGAAAGGATAGTCAATATATGGTGTTGGGAAAACTGGATATCCACTTGCAGAATAATTAAACTGGACCTCTATCTTAACACTCACAAAAATTAACTAGAAATGGATTAAAATTTAAACATATAACCTGAAGCTGTAAAATTCCTAGAAGAAAAGGTAGGGGAAAACTCCTTGACACTGGTCTTGGAAATAATTTTTTTGGATTTGACACCAAAAGCACGAGCAACAAAAGCAAAAAATAAGTAAATAGGACTATATAAAAACTAAAAAATGCTTCTGTACAGCAAAAGAAACAATCAACAAAAAGAACAAGCAATCTACTGAATAGGAGAAAATATTTGCAAACCATCTGTCTGGTAAGGAGTTAATATCCAAAAAATATAAGGAACTCATGTAACTCAATGCAAAAAAAAAAAACTGATTAAAAAATGGGCAGAAGACCTGAATAGATATTTTCCGAAGAAGACGTATAGATGACCAACAGACACATGAAAAGATGCTGAACCTCTTTTATAATGAAAATGCAAATTTAAACCAGAATAAGATATCACCTCACATCTGTTAAAATGGCTATCATCAAAAAGACAAGAGATAAGTGTTGGCAAGAACCTAGAGAAAAGGGAATCCTTGTGCCCTTTTGGTGGGAATGTAAATGTGGTACAGCCACTATGGAAAACAGCATGGAGGTTTCTCAGAAAATTAAAAATAGAACTACCATATGACCCAGCATTCACACTTCTGGGTGTATATCCAAAGAAAGTGCAATCAGAATCTTAAAAAAGATGTATGCACTCCCCTGTTCATTGCAACATATTCACAGCAACAAAGATATGGAAACAACCTAAGTGTCCCTCTACAAGTGAATTGATAAAGAAGATGTGATATATATAATTAATAATATTAATATTATATGTAATATTATTCAGGCATGAGAAAGAAGGAAATCCTGTCATTTGTGATGATGTGGATGGACCTTTAGGGCATTATTCTAGGTGAACTAAGCCAGACAGAGACGGACAGATGATATGATCTCGCCTATATGCGGAATCTAAAAAATGTCGAACTTGTAGAAACAGGAGAATGGTGGTTGTCAGGGCTGAGGGGTGGGGGAAGCAGTTATTGGTCAAAGAATACAAACTTCCAGTTATAGGATAAATAAGTTCTGGGGATCTAATATACAACGTGGAGACTATAGTTAACAATACCATTTTATATACTTGAAAGTTGCTAAGAAAATAGATTTTAAGTGTTCTCACCACACACGCACACACAGAAGTAATTACATGAGGTGACTGAAGTGTTAACTAACCCTATTATGGTAATCATTTCACTTTATATGCGTGTATCAAATCATCACACTGTACACCTTAACCTTACAAAATATTATATCAATTATATCTCAAAGCTGGAAAAAATTAATTCTATCAGGATGTACAGACTAGTGCCCTAGTCTAGTGTTCAAGCACTAGCTACAAGGAAAACTGGCAGCATACTCTCTACCTTCTGTGGCTTCTATGGTGAAAAGCAGCCAGTACCTTCCACAAGATTCATAAGATAGAGAATTCTCTAAACCTAAAGAGAGGTAAGATGCTGGGAAACCTAAAGTTAGCAAATTTCCAACTAGGATGGTAGAAAGTGGAGGCCTATGAGAAAGTAACTCTTAAAGCTATGGCGTTATTAGTACTTACCCTTAGTTTCATCTACATGGTGAGTCTACTTGTCTTTACCTTGTTTCTTATAGTAATATCCCCTATTAGAAGTCTCATTATGATCTCAGCAGCAGAGTTGATAAACAAAATTCATGTATTTTTGTTGCTGAAGGTTAGATTCTCATTCTGTCTCTTTTAATTCACTGGTACTTGTGTAGAATGAAATATGAGGGGAAATTGACATAGGAACTAGTGGATGGAATCTTGTACACAAGAGTACACAAGAGCTGGGCTCAGATACCCTCTCTTTCACCATCTGGTTGTGTGATTGGCAACGTCATTTAATCTTTCTGGATCTCAGTTTCTTTCTCTATAAGGTGGGAATATTATCACTCAATTTGAAAAATTGGTCCAAAGATAAAAAGATAAAAATGTTTTTTAAAATTACTTGATATAATGCCTAACAGAAAATAAAATTCTAAATAAATAACAAATGGTAACCTTTTTGTTATTATTTTTTTCCTTTCTTAGACAGGCATTGGCTATAAGGGCATTAGTGTATCTGCAATGCCTAAAAATCTTTTCTTTGTATCTTTCATTTCTACCTCTTTCCATTGTTTGTCATGATAGCTACTGAGCTTGTTTTATAAGCTACTATAGTTGTAGTCAGTCATCCAGACAACTTATTCTTGTTGGACAGGGGCAAAACCACATCCCTAGCACCTGGGCGGTCTCTCTTTCTAGAAAAAGAAAACAACAGAAAAGGCAAGAAAATGAGTATTAGCAGTGGTGTATTTTGCAGCTCTGCTAGTGAGTAGCACATCAGTAGGACTGGACAGAACTAGCAATGCAGTCCCATTCAAACTGGTAACACTTCATCTAGAAAAATGCACTACACAAATCCTTGCACCTCTATCAAGTGTAACTGCATTTTTGGTAAGCTGAATGACAACCTGAAACATTCTTCTCTGATTAGCTAGGTAAACCTGCCCAGGGGAAATGAACTCACAGCAGCTTATTTTCTTAATAATATAGAGTAATATAAAGTCAACACATGTGTCACCAGAAGCATGGATTGAATAAAGATGTAAGAAAATTCTCCAGATGACCCTGCCCATTAAGATAACCTCAGGGCATAATACTTCGTCACGTACTTTTGAATTTAGGAAATAAATTTCACTTCCCCTATTTCTGCTAACAGCATTTGAGAGAATCAAGACAGTTTAGAATAAGCTCTGGCTTGTATAGACTTGAAAAGGAAATAAAATTGTTTGCTTTCAAGCACTTAAACATTAAATAGTAGCTCTTAGAAAATTTGCTAACTTGGGTCATGTTTACACTTCTATTGCCAACCCAAAGAATCAGTTCTTAGCATTAATTTAAGATTCTTTCATTCTTCACAGTCATTTCACCTCTAAGTAAGAGAGACGGTACTTAAAAACAAAAGGCGTATGAAAATGTGCTTTTGTATGAATTGTGGTCTGCAGTTGTAACAGGGTCTCTTACTCAACATGAAAATTGGAATTCTCAAAGCAAAGGATTTAATTAAACAAATAATTATATTTTGCAATAGGACTATAAAGGGAATCCTAATTAATGTGCTAATAGCTACTCCCTGTTTACAGGGCATTATCCCAGGTCATGAACTGTAACAAATATACATGAAAATTCATGTTCACAGAGCAGAGAGAGAATACATTCCGCTTCTAGAACTCTGCCTGTGAGACATTTCAATCAGAGAGATTGCATAAGAAGTGAGTCTTTGAAAGTTACTTTCCTGAAGTCTGAGCCTAGGATGAGTTATTCTTTATAAAATAATTTCCAGGCTACAGACATAACTCAGAAGTCATCTCCATTTCTCTTGGAATTAAAGAGTCCTGGAGGGGCTTCCCTGGTGGCGCAGTGGTTGAGAGTCCGCCTGCCGATGCGGGGGACACGGGTTCGTGCCCCGGTCTGGGAAGATCCCACATGCCGCGGAGCGGCTGGGCCCATGAGCCATGGCCGCTGAGCCTGCGCGTCCGGAGCCTGTCCTCCGCAACGGGAGAGGCCACAGCAGTGAGAGGCCCGCGTAACGCATAAAAAAAAAAAAAGAGTCCTGGAATCTCACTTCTTAGGGACCCTAGAGGTCAGCTAGTCCATTTCATATCCTATATATGCATCTTTGAAAAATCATTGTTTAATTACCTGGATCTATCCAGGGTTAGGCATCTCAGTAGCTCTTAGAGCAAACTTTCCCAGTATGGCTCGCTAATCATTAACATGTTTTGTTTTAAATTATTTTCTTGAAATTTAGTATGGTTTTCTACATTCTAGCTTCTGAAGCCACTAGAAGTAGTACAAATTCTTTTACCCATGATAGCTCTTCAACTTTAAATTGATATCAGTAAACATGCCTGGGTTGGATGATGTGCTGGATTAGGTAATTCTAACCAATATGTTGGATTAGGTAATTCTGACCAAACTTGCCACTGAAAACAGTTAAACATTTTGAGGGAAAGGGTAAAACCTTTTCCAAAATACATCAATATGACCAGACCAGAGGTTGAGGACTTGGAGAGGTAAAAAGAAAAGGTACTTGGCAACTTTTGTCCTAGAGTCACTTGTCTATGCATAAGAGACACTTGAGACACTGAGCTGTGCTTCTGGGGACCTCAAAGTTATAGGGAAACAAAACTTACCAATGGTGTAGATTCTGATAAATGTCTCTGTTTGGTCCTGAAGAACTATCCTGTAAGAATAAGCATGGACTGGGAATAAACAAGCCCCAGAATGGTATACAGCCAAGATTCACGTCATCCAAGTGATCTAAACAGTCTTAAAAATTAGATTTGTAGTGAGATGGTTCTGGACTGCTAGTGCCCCCAAGCATCAAATGAAAATATTTGATGAAGGAAATGAAAAATATTCCCTGGGAGAAAATATTATCATCTTAGAAATCAAATTATTTCTACAAATAATTTTTCAAATACAGCATCCAATGACTAATTAAAAATAACTAGCACATGAGGAGATAAGATAACATGAGAAAGAAACATAAGATAGACAACAGAAATATACAGGTTAGGGTATCTGGGGTCTCTGGAGAAATAGAACCAATAGGATATGTACACATATCCTACTGGTTCTCTCCTCTTATATATACAATAAGAGGAGATTTGTTATAGGAGTTGGCTCACATGGTTATGGAGGCTGAGAAGTCCCACAGTCTGCCATCTGCAAGCTGGAGAACCAGGAAAGCCAGAAGTGTAATTCAGTTCAAGTCTGAAGTCTGAAAATAAGGGGCTGATGGTGTAAATCCCAGGCTAAGTCCGAAAGCCCAAGAACTAGGAGCACCAATGTCTGAGAACAGGAGAAGATGGATGTCTCAGCTCAAGCAGAGAGAGCAGATTTGTCCTTCCTCCACCTTTCTGTTCTATTCAAGCCCTCAACAGATTGAATGGTGCCCTCTCACACTGGGGAGGACCACCTGTTTGTTTGATTAGCAATTCAAAATCTAATTTCTTCCAAAATACCCTCACAGACACACCCAGAGATAATGTTTTACCCACTATCTGGACATCCAGTAGCCCAGTCATAAAATTAACCACCACAATTAGAGATACTGGAATTATCAGGCAAGGATTATAAAACAAGCACTCTTACTATACACATGTAGATAAAAGCAAAGTTTAAAAGTTTTGACAGGGAAATAGAAACTATAAAAAGTGATACATTTTTTAAGAGAAACAAAAATCTAGAACTGTAAAAACAGAACATTAAAATAGTTATAACAATATCCCTTATGTTCACGAAGGTAAAGAAAATTATAAACATGTTAAAGAAGGATATGAGATAATAAAGATTCAAATAAAACTTCTAGAAATGAAATATCCATGTTTTGACTCCTTGGTTCCCCCACCTAAGTATTTTCCTATGAAGAACGCAGCACCATGTAGAGGTTTATAATGCTTATGCTACATCCTGAAGGATGGCATCCCAGCCTTTCAGAGTGTTACCTCTGAGCTGATAATACAGCTATGCTTTTGAAAGGCCTTTATAGAGCTCTAGGAGATTTGCTCCTACTGGGTTGTGTAGTATGTGGTATAAACAGTGGACCCTATGATGGATGTGATCCTACGATGGCCAACTCCCGCATCTCCTTTTCTGTAAAGTGGGTCCCTTGATTGGACGCTGTGCTTTGTAGATTCTATGCCTGTGAACAAGGCATTCTGTAAACCCCTAGCTATTAATACTGGCTGAGGCTTTGTGGATGGGAAAGGAAAACATATATCTAGAGTACTTATCTATTCCTATTAAGATGAACCATTGGTCTTTCTGGGATGGAAGAAGCCCAATGTAGTCAATTTGTACCAAGTTGTCAGTTGGTCTCCTTCAGGAATTTTTTTTTTGCGGTATGCGGGCCTCTCACTGTTGTGGCCTCTCCCATTGTGGAGACGAGGCTCCAGACGCGCAGGCTCAGCGGCCATGGCTCACGGGCCCAGCCGCTCCACGGCATGTGGGATCTTCCCGGACCGGGACACGAACCCGTGTCCCCTGCATTGGCAGGCGGACTCTCAACCACTGTGCCACCAGGGAAGCCCTCCTTCAGGAATTTTGCCATACTGGAGGGTCGGCATTGGTCTCTGTTAATAACAGGTAGAATATTCAGAGGCATCAGTAGCTGGATTTGCTTTGTTAAGAGAAGTCCTTACTGTTGGCTCCATACACAGCCTCTGTCTCTGCTATCATGGCTACTGCTTAAGTGTGCCAATAGTGGCAGTTCTTATGTGACCAATAACAAAAGCTAACTAACAACAGTCATCTAGGATATTGATAACATGGTTGCCCAGTGTGTCTTCAGTGGTAGATGCTTTCTGGTGGATGTTGATAACTTAGAGCCCAGTCCCATCTGTTCACCCACATACCTCTACAGCAGAACTTCTTGTCTCTGTTCATCTAGTCTTTTCCCTTCCAGGTCTCTGACCATTCAGCCAGGCCATTGGCTACTGACCAGAAATCTGTTTGCATTCTCATATAGGGCCACTTATTCCACACAAAGTGAATGACCAGGTGTACACTTTGTGGCTCTGTCCTCTGGAGAGATTTTCATTTCCAGTCTTTCAAGACCACCCCTGAAGGTGGCTTTAATGCAGTCACTGTCCATTTTTACTTTGTACCCCTTAATAAGCCAACTTACTCTAAACTAAGCTTGACCGAGGATATAAATTGGGGAAGGGGTTTTGGTCCATCTGTGTGATATGGGAGCCTGGATACCTATTTATTTAGTTTACTCATGCTCTCTGGTCCTCTTTGGGCTCAATTTGAGGTGTAAATTTCCATCTTGTGAAAAACTGCTGCCAGGGCTATATAATTTTATGATTTGGGGGGGGGGTATCTAAGAGACCCAGCTCATGATGGGCAGTCTCATGGTCAACGGTTTTATCTCTACTAGAGCCAAACTCACATACCAGGAACTGTTCCTTAAAAGGTGTATAATTCTCTTTCTCCAGAATCCTAATGGCCTTAGCACCTCAGGGGGAAAACTGCTGTTTTGCAGGGAGAGGTCTCAGTAGTCATTTCTAGTGGAGGAGAACTACTAGCTCTTACTAAAAAAGGGTGGAACCCCTCTGTAAGCCCTGTGGGTTCTACAAGCCAACCTCCTCAGGGACATCCACCCAAATATTCCCATCCCATGTTTCAGGGTTCCAGGTTTTCTCAAACAGGACCCTACTCTTCTGTATTCTCCCATGGGACACAGTCTCCTACTGGGTCTTCTGGTTTCACAGTTTATTCACCCCAGCATGCCCATGTCCCTCAGCGACTTTACTCTTTCCTTCACTATCTGACAGGGTAACTCATTCATCTCCACTTTGGCCTTTGCTTTTTTCAGGCTTTTATTGGGTTGGCCAAGAGGTTCATTCATTTTTTTCTGTGAGCTGGCTCTAGTAGCGCTTAGTTGCCTTTAACTTCATTCAAAACAATTTTGTTAGTTTGTATTGTGACAGCTGTCGTATCAGCGTGCATTTAAAAAAGAAACATCAAAATTGGTGAATTTTTGTGTAGCCCTTTTAATATTGAAGATGGAAGAAAAAAAGCAACACTTTCGGCATATTATGCTTTATTATTTCCAGAAAGGTAAAAGTGCAACTGAAATGCAAAAAAACATTTGTGCAGTGTATGGAGAAGGTGTTGTGTCTGATCGAATGTGTTAAAAGTGGTTTGCGAAGTTTCATGCAGGAGATTTCTCGCTGGACATTGCTCCACCATTGGGTAGAGCAGTTGATAGTGATCAATTCAAGACATTAACTGAGAACAATCAACATTATATCACGTGGGAGATAGCTGACATACTCAAAATATCCAAATCAAGTGTTGAAAATCATTTGTACCAGCTTGGTTATGTGAATCTCTTTGATGTTTGGGTTCCCCATAAGTTAAGCGGAAAAAAACCCTCTTGACCATTTTTCCACACGCAATTTTCTACTGAAACATAATGAAAATGTTCCGTTTTTAAAACAAATTGTGACGGGCAATGAAAATTGGATACTGTACGATAGTGTGGAAGAGAAGAGATGGTGGGGCAAGTGAAATGAACTACCAACAACCACACCAAAGGCTGATCTTCATCCAAAGAAGGGATGTTGTGTATATGGTGGGATTGGACGGGAGTCCTCTATTATGAGCTCCTTCCGGAAGACCAAACAATTAATTCCAAGTACTGCTCCCGATTAAACCAACTGAAAGCGGCAGTCGATGAAAAGCGTCCAGAATTAGTCAACGGAAAATGCATAATCTTCCATCAGGATAAAGCAAGACCGCATGTTTCTTTGATGACCAGGCAAAAACTTACAGCTTAGCTGGGAAGTTTTGATTCATCCGCCATATTCACCAGACATTGCATCTTTGGATTTTCATTCATTTTGGTCTTTACAAAATTCTCTTAATGGAAGAAATTTCAATTCCTTGGAAGACTGTAAAAGGCACCTGGAACAGTTCTTTGCTCAAAAAGATAAAAAGTTTTGGGAAGATGGAATTATGAAGTTGCCTGGAAAATGGTAGAAGAAAGTGGAACAAAGGGGTGAATATGTTGTTTCATAAAGTTCTTGGTGAAAATGAAAAATGTCTTCTATTTTTACTTAAAAACCAAAGGCACTTTCAGGCCAACCAAATAACAGCCACCTTAACAATGAGTTTGCTTAATCCCCTGTGATCCCTGCCCATTCGATACCTTGAGAAAGTGCCTCAAAGTCAATTCTTGCTTTATACCATATTACACTCTGGATTTGTTGACGAAGGTCCCTCAAAATCCAATCCCAAGGGTACTCACTTGGATCCTTCCAGTGTATACTACTTAATTCTTACACTCTCTTTTGGCATATAGTTGTGGTTTTTTCCCCCTCCTTTACCAGTCTCAGTACAACTCCAGCATTGTTATGCTGGGATTTAATGCAATTATTGTCCTAGCTATCAGGAGAGCAGATGGGGGTAGCACCTCAGGGGGAAAACTGCTGTTTTGCAGGGAGAGGTCTCAGTAGTCCTTTCTAATGGAGGAGAAATACTAGCTCTTACTAAAAAAGGGTGGAACCCCTCTGTAAGCCCCGTGGGTTCTACAAGCCAACCTCCTCAGGGACATCCACCCAAATATTCCCATCCCATGTTTCAGGGTTCCAGGTTTTCTCAAACAGGACCCTACTCTTGGCATCTCAGATCCACCTTGACTGAGGATTCAAATGTATTTGTTTTGTCATTCAATCAGATCTTCAGTCTGCTACTCAGAAGTGTCTGCTCTTCTACCAGAGAAGACAACATCTTCTTTGTAGGCTACCAAAGAGGCTTTCTTTTTAGAGATGAACTGCTTGTTAATGGCCCTCTGTTTCTCATCTCTCTACAGAGGAACATTGTAATAAACAACCAAGTCTGATTATTGTTATTATAGGCATCTCCCACTGCCTTGCCCAGTGCCCTCCTCTCGCATAGCTTTCAAATGCCTGAATCATCTCACCTGCAAAAGCTTGGAAAACGCATTAGCCCTCCACTAGGACGTTTTCCTAGGTAACCACCTGTGAAATCTTTAGCAATTGAACTGCCTGCTTGTGCTAGAAATATCCATATTCCATTTAGTATGATGTCCTCTTCACCCACTGGACATTGAGTGGCCTTAGCAACATAGTTGGGAATCTAGAGGAGCAGTAGTTGGGGCCATCAGTCAGTCATGCTCCTTGTGGCAGCATAACTGACTGGTGTGTTTACATGGCTAGAGCACAAGATAATATATGATCTTGTTTGAATATATCCTATTATCATTACCATTGCCACAGGATATAAACTGCCCTAGTTCAGTTTAGAGTTTGTAAGTATTCTTTTATGATCTGTTTATCTACAGTGGGCTTTAATCTCCTCCACGTAAATTTTTTTGGTTAACATTTCAAAATGGAGACCACTCTTTAAGAAGAAAAAAATATTGTTTTGTCTCCTTATTCATTAACTGTCACCTATCCTACTCCCTTACCTGTCTTTATTTCAGAGAAAGCACATGGCTACTCTGACATTGCATCATAGTGACATTGTTCTTCTCTCAGATAGATAGATAGACATTTTTTGAAAATAGCAATGAGTCTTTGAGGGTTGAGGGAAGAGAAGGAAAGATGACTGTGTGACTTGGCTATCAAAGTCTTAAATCTTCTTTTGGAGGAAATCTTCTTAATCCTCACATAGGCTAGTAGAACTATCATAGAGTCAATGTCAAAATAAAATAAAGGTAATTCCATTCAGTGGTCAGACCATCTATCATTCAACCCTACAAAGTTAACAAAAGAAACTGGAGTAACCAGAAAAAGCCAGGAAAAAATTTTTAAATGAAGACAAAGTGGGGGAATGAAAGCAAAAGCTTGAGTGTTTTTAGGTGATAAATTTTCCTCGTCAAAAGAAACGTTTAACTTTATAAGAGCATGCCACAATACATTATTCACTATGGATGGCAGGGTCCAAGAACTTGGGAGCAATTACATTTTCCTCAGAGTGGATTTATATGTATAATTTAATATAGGAAGCCAACATTGGATATTTTTAAATTCTATTAAAAATTTTAGAATATCAGAACTTATACCAGTCTAATATAGCCATGTTTTATGATATTTCACATTTAGTTTTAACTAATCTTTGCTTTACTTCTGCAGTATTGTTTATCTCAAGGTTTAAGGGTCTTTTAAACTTAACTTTCAGATGCCAGTTGTTTAAGGCAATTTACTGTCTTTTTTGTTCTTGTTTTAATATTGGCTCTGTGTGGTGGGGATGGTTGAACAATTTGATCAGCAGATCATTCTAAGTCGATTTCTGTATGGACAGTAACCACTTTTAAATTAGAAATTTAATACTCTGAAAAAAAGAAAAATAGAATTAGGATCTATGGGTACTGATGTCTTATTTAACAAAATTTCTCAAAAGAAGTTGGCTAATTCAAAAGAGTGATGTTTCCAGATGTCTGAAATGTTCGCATATTCTGTTGAGACTATCATACTTCCTCATAGTGTTTTACACAACTCTTTCCTTCTCTGATGAACAGGTTTTAAAGCACATTAACCCACTCTTAAAGGTTAAACCCATTAGAAAAGTATAGCTTGCCTCAATTCCTCATGTCACACAAAAGGCCAACAGGGTGGACTGAGTGTGGAATCCTCCCCAGAGAACCTCATGAAGTCTGGACCAAAAGGAAGATTAAAATAGCTAAAACTGATGCTAAGCAATTTTTTTTTTTTTTTTTTTGCGGTATGCAGGCCTCTCACTGTTGTGGCCTCTCCCGTTGTGGAGCACAGGCTGCGGACGCGCAGGCTCAGCGGCCATGGCTCACGGGCCCAGCCGCTCCACGGCATGTGGGATCTTCCCGGAACGGGGCACGAACCCGTGTCCCCTGCATCGGCAGGCGGACTCTCAACCACTGCCACCAGGGAAGCCCTAAGCAATTATTATAATAGTCTTTCACAGCTTGTGAGCTAAATTCTTAGTAGGTAAGGTCCATGGTGTATGCTTATCCTACACAATTTCTGGTTGATCTAGAATTGGTTTTAAAGGGAGCTGTGAATCTTGGTGGGTATTTTTAGTAGCATTTCTGTCTATTCTAACAAGACCAAAGTCACTTAAACTGTGTAGAGTTGGTTGTTAATTTTGGAGAGCAGAAAGTTTTTTCCTCTGGGCTGGGCTTACCCTAAAATCTAGTATCTCCCAAGAGTATACTCCTAGACATACACAAAAAAATAGGAAAAATAGCATGCATTTCTCAGTGTGAGCCACTCCTACGAGGAGCACTTTCTATTTGAGGTGTGTCGTTGTGTCCCTTTTTTAAACAAAGGGCAGCAAAATGCAGTGATGTGGCATGGGTTTGCCTCGTTAACTGGCATTTGTTTAAAAAACTTAAAGTAAATCAATCTTCACGTGAAAATACTTTCTGTGTACCTTAGGTCCCTGTTGGGTGATCTGCACTACTTAATGTTTAATATTTGCTGCCATATCACTGAGTTAATATGTTTCATTGTATAGAAGTACAAACTTACTTTAGAAGGTAAAAAGGAATCATTCGGTTGGGCTAGACAAGTCAGAGGGGCCAGCAGTGAATTTACCCAGGTGGTAGCAAGAACCCAGGGATTAACATATTATGTAATGAGGTGTGTTCCCTCCTGTGCTCTTGGAAACTTGTTGCTAAGCAATACCCGCTACAGCTGTGTAAAAGATATGAAAACATAATTCAGTTATGGAAACAATAAAAGCCCTTACCGTTTTCAAAGGAGGTTGCAATAATACAGAATTTCAGGCCGACACCATTCTAGAGCTCACACGAGGGCTGCAGAGCAGCAGCAAACTATTCAGATTTATGAAGGGGTGGTGTGAGATTAGCAAGAACTTGATGTAAAATCAAGTTAAGTTTCATTGCCATCCATCACTCCCCTGGAGCACGACAACAACCATGAGCACAGTAACATTACAGAGAACCACACATACATAAGAGATTTATTTCACCAATATAATGCTATTAGATCAAAACCTGGTTTAAAGTTCACTGTTTGTAGATAAGATATTTCATTCACATAAAATTGTTTCTAAAGTTAACAGGCATTTTCCATGAAAAAAACAATATTAAAGACATCAAATATGTTCAACATTTCAACTTTACATACATAAATGTATTTCTTTTAAACAACAAATATTTTTGGCACAGGACTCAAAATTACTAGAATTCTGAGTTAATGCTTAAGATCAGTGTTTTCAAAAGGGGGTATACTTGGTTTGTATAATTAAGTGATTTGGAGGCTGAGCTGTGGATTCCCTTTAATGTATTTATAATATCATAAGTTCTAACTAAGGGTGATGAGTTTATAAAGAGAAATTAGTCCCTGAAGGGTGATATACTGGTGTTTATAGTCATGCAGGGTCTATCTGAATTGTGTTGAGAGACTATGAGGCATGCCATAGAGATGAAGGGCATTCTCACCTTGTCCTGTTGCTCAGATTTAAACACAGCCTCCTAGATTCCTGAATGTTGAGGTTCTCTCGAAATGGGAATGGTCTGTTTGTAATGTTATATATGCTTTACACATTGACTGTAGCATTTCTGTCTATTCTGTCCTTCCCTCCTTCCCTTTCCTTCCCTTCCCTTCCCTTCCCTTTCCTTCCCTTTCCTTCCCTTTCCTTCCCTTCCTTCCCTTCCTTCCCTTCCCTTCCTTTCTTCCTTCCTACTTTTTCCTTCTTCCCTTCATTCTTTCCCTTTCTTTATCTTCTTTCTCTTTTTCCTTTCCTTTCATTGCCTTCCTTCTCTCTTCCTTCCTTTCTTATCCCTACATGTAAGCCTGTCCTTTGTTAGCGTTATTAACGGTTTCGGATCTCTAGAATACTACTATTCTCAGAAAGGGAACTACTGTCTGAACTATTCTAGAAATTTTTGATGAGTGTCTTAACTCTATCAGGATAATAATTTGACAAAATAACAGTTGTGCTTCTGTACTTCTACCCGCAAGCATCCTTTATTTATGTGGGAAAACGTGACATTGCCATTTGTCTCAGGGGAGAGTTGTTAGGATTATATACTTCTGGCACCTATAATAACTTTTAGGAAGAAAAGTAGATCAGTCAGCACCATACCCTTCACCCAGACTAGATAGAGATCTCTGAGCTGGGAAAGGGTGAAGTAGAGTTCACTTTGAAGTTTTCCCTCACTTCCTTGGGAGAGTTTTGATGGAAGGAAACACAGGAAAAAAGCCCCTAAGATCTGAAAGTGGAGGAGGCCTATGTCTCTCCAGGCCCATTGGATCTCTGGTAAAAAAGGAGTCTCACGAAAGTCTCTCACATCTTGAGGACGATCAAATGGCTGCCGTGTTTTTAAGGGAAGAGTGAGACCTCACTGACATAGGTGTCTCCTACTGCTTCAGCAAGACATGGGCGTGCAGTGAAACCTTTTCTGTACTCCTGGGAAAGACACAGACGGGCTTAGAGAGAACCAGGAATTCTGAAGAATCTGGTGATCATGTCTAAGAGGGAGCAGAGTGACATACATAACCTTATGGCCAGAGGCTAGGTGAGACTCAGGGAGATTCCACAGGGATAGAGGGTATTGAATGGAATCCATGACCGATGGTTGTGCTCCTCAGTGGGGGCCAGTGAGCACACAGTGCCCAGCCAAGGACAAAGACAACGAGTACCTCTGCAGCTGAAGGAGATATATAGCCCCTTTGAAGGCCAGTGCCTTTAAGAACATGTAAAAATACTTAACATTTTGGTCAAGCAATTTAAAGCTTTTATTTTCACATTCTACTTAAAACTTCCTCTCCCCTATATCCTCCCACACCTGGTCAAAACTTCTATCAAGAGAGAGGGATGGGATCTATTTTATTATCTTCCTCAAATCCCTGGGTTTTGAAGTAGAAGGGAAGCATGATGTAGGTCAGGGCCAGCTCCTCTTCCTTCCTGCCTTCCTTCCTTCCTTCCCTTCCCTTCCCTTCCTTTCTTCCTTCCTACATTTTCCTTCTTCCCTTCATTCTTTCCCTTTCTTTATCTTCTTTCTCTTTTTCCTTTCCTTTCATTGCCTTCCTTCTCTCTTCCTTTCTTTCAATAACTTCTTTATTGTTACATTTAATAAAAGTGATCACATGTCTTGTTTTGCTAGGACAGTCCTGGGTTATGCCTGCTGTCTTCATGTAATAGTGCCCACCTACTTTACTATCAAAGGTGTATAAGTTTGGATCACTAATTACATAGTCATCCTAAGTGATACATATAAAGAAAAGTGAAAAAAACATAAACGCATGAATCTGAACAATTCCAAGGTAACAATTGTGTAGCTCCCACACAAGTCAAGAAATAGAACATTGCCAATATTTGGGAAACTTTCTTCAATTCTTCTCCAAATCACTACAAAATGTAACCACCATCCTTATTTCCAACACTCTATTTATGCTTGTTTTAAATTTTTTTATAAATCTGTTCGTTTATGATGTTCATTAATGTTGCTGAGTACTGTTAGAAAGTATCCATTTTCACTGTGATATAATAGTCCATTTGATTATACCATTGTTTTTTTTGTTTGTTTGTTTTAAAACATCTTTATTGGGGTATAATTGCTTTACAATGGTGTGTTAGTTTCTGCTTTATAACAAAGTGAATCAGCTATACATATACATATGCTCCCATATGTCTTCCCTCTTGCATCTCCCTCCCTCCCACTCTCCCCATCCCACCCCTCCAGGCTGTCACAAACCCCCGAGCTAATATCCCTGTGCCTTGCGGCTGCTTCCCCCTAGCTATCTACCTTACTACGTTTGTTAGCGTGTATATGTCCATGACTCTCTCTCGCCCTGTCAAAACTCACCCTTCCCCCACCCCATATCCTCAAGTCCGTTCTCCAGTAGGTCTGCGTCTTTATTCCTGTCTTACCCCTAGGTTCTTCATGACATTTTTTTCCCTTAAATTCCATATATATGTGTTAGCATATGGTATTTGTCTTTTTCTTTCTGACTTACTTCACTCTGTATGACAGACTCCAGGTCTATCCATCTCATTACAAATAGCTCAATTTCATTTCTTTTTAAGGCTGAGTAATATTCCATTGTGTATATGTGCCACATCTTCTTTATCCATTCGTCCGATGATGGGCGCTTAGGTTGTTTCCATCTCTGGGCTATTGTAAATAGAGCTGCAATGAACATTTTGGTACATGACTCTTTTTGAATTTTGAATTTTTGAATTTTCTCGGGATATGCCCAGTAGTGGGATTGCTGGGTCATATGGTAATTCTATTTGTAGTTTTTTAAGGAACCTCCATACTGTTCTCCATAGTGGCTGAACCAATTCACATTCCCACCAGCAGTGCAAGAGTGTCCCCTTTTCTCCACACCCTCTCCAGCATTTATTGTTTCTAGATTTTTTGATGATGGCCATTCTGACTGGTGTGAGATGATATCTCATTGTAGTTTTGATTTGCATTTCTCTAATGATTAATGATGTTGAGCATTCTTTCATGTGTTTGTTGGCATTCTGTATATCTTCTTTGGAGAAATGTCTATTTAGGTCTTCTGCCCATTTTTGGATGGGGTTGTTTGTTTTTTTGTTATTGAGCTGCATGAGCTGCTTGTAAATTTTGGAGATTAATCCTTTGTCAGTTGCTTCATTTGCAAATGTTTTCTCCCATTCTGAGGGTTGTCTTTTGGTCTTGATTATCGGTTCCTTTGCTGTGCAAAAGCTTTGAAGTTTCATTAGGTCCCATTTGTTTATTTTTGTTTTTATTTCCATTACTCTAGGAGGTGGGTCAGAAAGGATCTTGCTGTGATTTATGTCATAGAGTGTTCTTCCTATGTTTTCCTCTAAAAGTTTGATAGTTTCTGGCCTTACATTTAGGTCTTTAATCCATTTTGAGCTTATTTTTGTGTATGGTGTTAGGGAGTGATCTAATCTCATACTTTTACATGTACCTGTCCAGTTTTCCCAGCACCATTTATTGAAGAGGCTGTCCTTTCTCCACTGTACATTCCTGCCTCCTTTATCAAAGATAAGGTGTCCATATGTGCGTGGGTTTATCTCTGGACTTTCTATCCTATTCCACTGATCTTTCAGTTTTTGTGCCAGTACCATACTGTCTTGATTACTGTTGCTTTGTAGTATAGTCTGAAGTCAGGGAGCCTGATTCCTCCAGCTCCTTTTTTCGTTCTCAAGATTGCTTTGGCTATTCGGGGTCTTTTGTGTTTCCATACAAATTGCGAAATTTTTTGTTCTAGTTCTGTGAAAAATGCCAGTGGTAGTTTGATAGGGATTGCATTGAATCTGTAGATTGCTTTGGGTAGTAGAGTCATTTTCACAATGTTGATTCTTCCCATCCAAGAACATGGTATATCTCTCCATCCATTTGTATCATCTTTAATTTCTTTCATCAGTGTCTTATAATTTTCTGCATACAGGTCTTTCGTCTCCTTAGGTAGGTTTATTCCTAGATATTTTATTCTTTTTGTTGCAATGGTAAATGGGAGTGTTTTCTTGATTTCACTTTCAGATTTTTCATCATTAGTATATAGGAATGCCAGAGATTTCTGTGCATTAATTTTGTATCCTGCTACTTTACCAAATTCATTGATTAGCTCTAGTAGTTTTCTGGTAGCATCTTTAGGATTCTCTATGTATAGTATCATGTCATCTGCAAACAGTGACAGCTTTACTTCTTCTTTTCCGATTTGGATTCCTTTTATTTCCTTTTCTTCTCTCATTGCTGTGGCTAAAACTTCCAAAACTATGTTGAATAAGAGTGGTGAGAGTGGGCAACCTTGTCTTGTTCCTGATCTTAGTGGAAATGCTTTCAGTTTTTCACCATTGAGGATGATGTTTGCTGTGGGCTTGTCATATATGGCCTTTATTATGTTAAGGAAAGTTCCCTCTATGCCTACTTTCTGGAGGGCTTTTATCATAAATGGGCGTTGAATTTTGTCGAAAGCTTTCTCTGCATCTATTGAGATGATCATATGGTTTTTCTCCTTCAATTTGTTAATATGGTTTATCACATTGATAGATTTGCATATATTGAAGAATCCTTGCATTCCTGGAATAAACCCCACTTGATCATGGTGTATGATCCTTTTAATGTGCTGTTGGATTCTGTTTGCTAGTATTTTGTTGAGGATTTTTGCATCTGTGTTCATCAGTGATATTGGCCTGTAGTTTTCTTTCTTTGTGACATCCTTGTCTGGTTTTGGTATCAAGGTGATGGTGGCCTCGTAGAAGGAATTTGGGAGTGTTCCTCCCTCTGCTATATTTTGGAAGAGTCCGAGAAGGATAGGTGTTAGCTCTTCTCTAAACGTTTGATAGAATTCACCTGTGAAGCCATCTGGTCCTGGGCTTTTGTTTGTTGGAAGATTTTTAATCACAGTTTCAATTTCAGTGCTTGTGATTGGTCTGTTCATATTTTCTATTTCTTCCTGATTCAGTCTTGGCAGGTTGTGCATTTCTAAGAATTTGTCCATTTCTTCCAGATTGTCCATTTTATTGGCATAGAGTTGCTTGTAGTAATCTCTCATGATTTTTTTTATTTCTGCAGTGTCAGTTGTTATTTCTCCTTTTTCATTTCTAATTCTATTGATTTGAGTCTTCTCCTTTTTTTTCTTGATGAGTCTGGCTAGTGGTTTATCTATTTTGTTTATCTTCTCAAAGAACCAGCTTTTAGTTTTATTGATCTTTGCTATCATTTCCTTCATTTCTTTTTCATTTATTTCTGATCTGATTTTTATGATTTCTTTCCTTCTGCTAGCTTTGGGGTTTTTTTGTTCTTCTTTCTCTAATTGCTCGAGGTGCAAGGTTAGGTTGTTTATTCGAGATGTTTCCTGCTTCTTAAGGTGGGCTTGTATTGCTATAAACTTCCCCCTTAGAACTGCTTTTGCTGCATCCCATAGGTTTTGGGTCGTTGTGTCTCCATTGTCATTTGTTTCTAGGTATTTTTTTATTTCCTCTTTGATTTCTTCAGTGATCACTTCATTATTAAGTAGTGTATTGTTTAGCCTCCATGTGTTTGTATTTTTTAAAGATCTTTTCCTGTAATTGATATCTAGTCTCATGGCGTTGTGGTCGGAAAAGATACTTGATACAATTTCAGTTTTCTTATTTACCAAGGCTTGATTTGTGACCCAAGATATGATCTATCCTGGAGAATGTTCCATGAGCACTTGAGAAAAATGTGTATTCTGTTGTTTTTGGATGGAGTGTCCTATAAATATCAATTAAGTCCATCTTGTTTAATGTATCATTTAAAGCTTGTGTTTCCTTATTTATTTTCATTTTGGATGATCTGTCCATGGGTGAAAGTGGGGTGTTAAAGTCCCCTACTATGAATGTGTTACTGTTGATCTCCCCTTTTATGGTTGTTAGTATTTGCCTTATGTACTGAGGTGCTCCTATGTTGGGTGCATAAATATTTACAATTGTTATATCTTCTTCTTGGATCGATCCCTTGATCATTATGTAGTGTCCTTCTTTGTCCCTTTTAATAGTCCTTATTTTAAAGTCTATTTTGTCTGATATGAGAATTGCTACTCCAGCTTTCTTTTGGTTTCCATTTGCATGGAATATCTTTTTCCATCCCCTTACTTTCAGTCTGTATGTGTCTCTAGTTCTGAAGTGGGTCTCTTGTAGACAGCATATATAAGGGTCTTGTTTTTGTATCCATTCAGCCAATCTGTGTCTTTTGGTGGGAGCGTTTAGTCCATTTACATTTAAGGTAATTATCGATATGTATGTTCCTATTTCCATTTTATATATTGTTTTGGGTTCGCTACTATAGGTCATTTCCTTCTCTTGTGTTTCGTGTCTAGAGAAGTTCCTTTAGCATTTGTTGTAAAGCTGGTTTGGTGGTGCTGAACTCTCTCAGCTTTTGCTTGTCTGTAAAGGTTTTAATTTCTCCATCAAATGTGAATGAGATCCTTGCTGGGTAGAGTAGTCTTGGTTGCAGGCTATTCTCCTTCATCACTTTCAGTATGTCCTGCCACTCCCTTCTGGCTTGTAGGGTTTCTGCTGAGAGATCAGCTGTTAACCTTATGGGGATTCCCTTGTGTGTTATTTGTTGTTTTTCCCTTGCTGCTTTTAATATGCTTTCTTTGTATTTAATTTTTGACAGTTTGATTAATATGTGTCTTGGCGTGTTTCTCCTTGTATTTATCCTGTATGGGACCCTCTGTGCTTCCTGGACTTGATTAACTATTTCCTTTCCCATATTAGGGAAGTTTTCAACTATAATCTCTTCAAATATTTTCTCAGTCCCTTTCTTTTTTTCTTCTTCTTCTGGAACCCCTATAATTCGAATGTTGGTGCGTTTAATGTTGTCCCAGAGCTCTCTGAGACTGTCCTCAGTTCTTTTCATTCTTTTTTCTTTATTCTGCTCTGCAGTAGTTATTTCCACTACTTTATCTTCCAGGTCACTTATCCGTTCTTCTGCCTCAGTTATTCTGCTATTGATCCTATCTAGAGTACTTTTAATTTCATTTATTGCGTTGTTCATCGTTGCTTGTTTCATCTTTAGTTCTTGTAGGTCCTTGTTAACTGTTCCTTGCATTTTGTCCATTCTACTTCCAAGATTTCGGATCATCCTTACTATCATTATTCTGAATTCTTTTTCAGGTAGATTGCCTATTTCCTCTTCATTTGTTAGGTCTGGTGGGTTTTTATCTTGCTCCTTCATCTGCTGTGTGTTTTTCTGTCTTCTCATTTTGCTTATCTTACTGTGTTTGGGGTCTCCTTTTTGCAGGCTGCACGTTCGTAGTTCCCGTTGTTTTTGATGTCTGTCTCCAGTGGCTAAGGTTGTTTCAGTGGGTTGTGTAGGCTTCCTGGTGGAGGGGACTAGTGCCTGTGTTGTGCTGGATGAGGCTGGATCTTGTCTCTCTAGTGGGCAGGTTCACGTCTGGTGGTGTGTTTTGGGGTGTCTGTGGCCTTATTATGATTTTAGGCAGCCTCTCTGCTAATGGGTGGGGTTGTGTTCCTGTTTTGCTAGTTGTTTGGCATAGGTTGTCCAGCACTGTGGCTTGCTGGTCGTTGAGTGAAGCTGGGTGCTGGTGTTAAGATGGAGGTCTCTGGGAGATTTCCACCGTTTAATATTATGTGGAGCTGGGAGGTCTCTTGTTGACCAGTGTCCTGAAGTTGGCTCTCCTACCTCAGAGGCAGAGCCCTGACTCCTGGGCTGGAGCACCAAGAGCCTTTCATCCACACGTCTCAGAATAAAAGGGAGAAAAAGTAGAGAGAATTAGTAGAAGTATGAGGAAAGAAAGAAGGAAAGGAGGAAAGGAAGGAAGGAAGAAAGAAGCAAAGAAGGAAAGAAAGGAGGGAGGGAGGGAGGAAGGAGGGAAAGAAGGAGAAAATGTAGAGAGAATTAGAAGTATGAGGAAAGAAAGAAGGAAAGGAGGAAAGGAAGGAAGGAAGAAAGAAGCAAAGAAGGAAAGAAAGGAGGGAGGGAGGGAGGAAGGAAGGAGGAAAAGAAGGAAAAAAGACAGAAAGAAAGAAGATACAGTAAAAATAAAATAAAGTATAATATAGTTATTGAACTAAAAAATATTTAGAAAAAAAAGGGGGGGGGGGACGGATAGAACCCTAGGACAAATGTTGGAAGCAAAGCTATACAGAGAAAATTTTACCCAGAAGCATACACATACACGTTCACAAAAAGAGGCAAAGTGGGAAAAATCATAAATCCTGCTCCCAGAGACCACCTCCTCAACCTGGGGTGATTCGCTGTCTAAAGGAGGGAAGGAAGGAAGGAAGGAAAGAAAGAAAGAACGAAGGTAAAGTACAATAAAGTTATTACAGTTAAAATTAATTATTAAGAAAAAAAAATTTTTTTTAAAAACCATGGACGGATAGAGCCCTAGGACAAAAGGTGGAAGCAAGAGTATACAGACAAGATCTCATACAGAAGCATACACGCACACATTCACAAAAAGAGGAAAAGGGAAAAAAATCACAGATCTCGCTCCTAAATTCCACCTCTTCAATTTGGGATCACTCCCTGTCTATTCAGGTATTCCACAGATGCAGGGCACATCAAGTTGATTGTGGAGCTTCAATCCGCCGCCTCCGCGGCTGCCGGGAGAGACCTCCCCCTCTCCTCCCTGCTCTCACAGCTCACAGGAGCTCAGCTTTGTACCTGGCCCTGCCCCTGCGCGCAGGTCGCTGGAGGGCGTCTGTTTTTTGCCCAGACAGGACGGGGTTAAAGGAGCCACTGATTCGGGGGCTCCGGCTCACTCAGGCCGGGGGTTGGGGGATGGGGGAAGGAGGGGCACTGCGTGCGGGGCGGGCCTGCGGCGGCAGAGGCGGCATGACGCTGCGGCAGAGGCCGGCGTGACGTTACACCAGCCTGAGACCCGCCGTGCGTACTCCCGGGGAAGTTGTCCCTGGATCCCGGGAACCTGGCAGTGGCGGCCTGCACAGGCTCCGCGGAAGAGGGGCGTGGAGAGTGACCTGTGCTCGCACACAGCCCCCTTGGTGGCGGCAGCAGCAGCCCTAGCGTCTCCCGCCCGTCTCTGGGGTGCGCGGTTCTAGCCGCGGCTCGCGCCCGTCTCTGGGGTTCACGCTTCCAGCCGCGGCTCGCGCCCGTCTCGGGGGTTCGCGCTTTTAGCCGCAGCTCGCGCCCGTCTCTGGAGTTCCTTTAAGCAGCACTCTTAAACCCCTCTCCTCGCGCACCAGGAAACAAAGAGGGAAGAAAAAGTCTCTTGCCTCTTCGGCAGGTGCAGGCTTTTCCCCGAACTCCCTCCCGGCTAGTCGTGGCGCACCAACCCCTTCAGGCTGTGTTCAAGCCGCCAACCCCAGTCCTCTCCCTGCGCTCCGTCCAAAACCGAAACCCGAGCCTCAGCTCGCAGCCCCGCCCGCCCCGGCGGGTGAGCAGACAAGCCTCTCGGGTTGGTGAGTGCTGGTCGGCACCGATCGTCTGTGCAGGAATCTCCCCGCTTTGCCCTCCGCACCCGTCGCTGTGCACTACTCCGCGGTGCCGAATCTCCCCCCTCCGCCTCCCGCAGTCTCCGCCCGCGGAGGGGCTTCCTAGTGTGTGGAAACTTTTCCTCCTTCACAGCTCCCTCCCACTGGTGCAGGTGCCGTCCTTATTCTTTTGTCTCTGTTTTTTCTTTTTTTCTTTTGCCCTACCCAGGTACGTGGGGAGTTTCTTGCCTTTTGGGAGCTCTGAGGTCTTCTGCCAGCCTTCAGTAGGTGTTCTGTAGGAGTTGTTCCACGTGTAGATGTATTTCTGGTGTATCCGTGAGGAGGAAGGCGATCTCCACGTCTTACTCTTCCGCCATCTTCCAACCCATCTGGTTTTTTTTTTTATGTATTCTATTTATGGCAATCAGGTAGTTTCTAGTTTTAGGCTATGATGAAGAATACTACTATGAACATTTGTATACGTGTCTCTTAGTATAAAGAGGAATTCCTCAGATATAAGGTATGAACATCTAATGTTAAACAGTTTTCCAAAGTGGTTGCTGGCATATAATAATATAGCTAATTTTTTGTACATACATGCAAACATTTTTTGTTTTTATTTAATTCTCAAAACAATCCTTTGGGAGATAGATAAATGATAGATGGATAGATAGATAGATAGAATTTTCAGATGAGAAAACTTAGAAATGTATCATGCTGTAGATCATTCAACTTGTAGGTGGTAGAACAGCCTAGATGTTAAGTAATCTGACTCTAGAGGCACCATGCTTAAACATTAAGCTTTCCTCCCTCTCATATGTGGAAATAACATCTAGTTGCCACTCCACCACCCATCCTCCTTTTCCTCCTAATCGGCAGCATTCTGGTGTCCTCCAGGAAGCTAAGACTATATTTCCTAGTCTCCATGCAACTAGGGGTGTTCAATGAGATATAAGTAAAAGTTTTGGACTGAAGATTCTGGGAAGGGCACTGAAAAGGGCACTGACTTTGTTGGAAGAAACATCCTTTTGTTCTTTTTGTGCTTCCTTTCCAAAACTTAGAGGTGATGGCTGGAGTTTCAGCAGCCATTTTAGACCATGAGGAGCCCTGGATTTCTGGAGAATAAATTTCTGTATTTCTCCTTTCAGTTCTATCAATATTTGCTTCATGTATTTCAGAGCTGTTATGCAATGCATAATTGTGTAGGACTGTTATATCCTCTTGGTTAATTAACCCATTTATTTTTGTGGAATGAACCTTTAGACCCGGTATTTTAATTTCCTAGACTGCCATAACAAATTACCAAAAAATAGGTGCCTTCAAACAATAGAAATTTATTTTCTCACAGTTCTAGAGGGTAGAAGTCATAAATTAAGGTGTAGAAGCTGCTCCTTCTAAAGCTCTAGGGAAGAATTCTCCCATGCCCCTTCTATCTTCCAGTGGTTGCCAGCAATCTTTGGTGTTTTTTGGCTTGTAGTAGCATAAATGTAATCTCTGCCTATGTCTCCACATGTCCATATTTCCTCTGTGTCCATATTGTCCTCTTCTTCTAAGGAGGCCAGTCATATTGGATTTAGAGTTCATCTTAAGTTGACTAAGTCTGCAAAGATCCTATTTCCAAATGTCATATTTACAGATTCCAAAGTGAATTGTTTCATTTAAGAAAAGAGTAATTTAACAAGATAGAGTGTTATTTTTCCCTTACATAAAAAAAAAATCGGAAGTAAGCAGTTCGGGGCAGATGCAGCAACTCCATGGTCATCAGGGTCCCAGGCTCCTTTTATTCTGCTATATCATTCTTAGTGTATGTCATCCATCCTCATGGTCAACACATTATCACAAAATGGCCCCTGCAGCTCTAGCCTTTATATCCCTATTGCAGGTAATAGGAAGGGAAGAAGTATGGTCAAAAGCCTCCCGCTCTGTCATCTCCACTTTAAAGAACTTGCCTAGAAACACCGCCCAATAACTTCTACTTACTGCTTTCAGTTGTCTCTGCAAGAGAGTCTTTCAGCCTCCGTTCTCTAAAACCTAAAAATATCATTTTTTAAAGTAAGTATATTGCTGCCCTGATGGTGTAGGGATGTGTTACATAGGAAGACATTGGAAATGAATAGAGGATAAGCAACTACTAGGCTTTGCCATACAGGGATCACTATTCATAAATATATATTTGTGTGATCACTTAATGTCTATTTCCCCTTCATAGTATAGCTAACAGAAGGGAGGGATCATGTTCATTTTTTTTTTTTAAGCCCCTATAATGGGAGGGTCTTAAATATTTGTTAAATGAAGTTGTTTATCTATTATATAATGTTAAATTATCCTCAGTGTGGTCTCCCCTTACATGTTCTTGTTAATTGGGTTATATAAAGCCACTCTTTGGATGATTCCCCAAAATAGACACCATGGCCCCCATGTGATTTAGCCAATGAGAAGATAAATTCCTTTTATTTTTAATAAAAGACTGTGGCAGGAAATTTATGTAAAGACATCTCATACCTCAACAGATATGCATTCAAATTTTCCAGCGTCTGTAAAGTACCTGACCCACCCTCAACTGCTTTGGCATTCCAAGTCTGTCTCACATTGATATTCACATTGGGTTTCAAGAAAGACATTTTTCTAAGTTTAGAACCTGCAATAATTCATGAGCTAAAAAAAATTTTAATTAAGCACCAAACTTTGTGAGCCCAGTTCATTTACCCTTGGCAGAATGCAGCTTCCAGCAGAACAGCTTATATAGCTGATTATAAAAGCTGTAAGAGTTCCCAGGACAGAAGATGAGTCCAAGAAAAAAAACATCCCAACATCAGTCAGATGATCTAACTGTAGCAGATTCAGATGTATAATAAAAGACGTTTCTCCCTCCAAAATGCAGTTTTAAAAGCTAGATGGAAAAATGACACGTCAAGCATGTTCTGCAATTGAACAAATTTCAGGTCCAGTTGAAAATAATTTGGGTGAGACCAGACATAGAACGCTAATTAAGGATCTTTTCAGATGTACAGAATCATAACATCATATGCACAGCCTGCTTCTAGGGACTAGACAGCTCAGGCAGCCAATAGGGCAATATTGTTCTGGCCCATGACAATTTTACTGCTTTAATTTATGAAAATGGAGTGCTAACTAAAGAGATCCTAGAGGTCACCACTCAAATACTCATGAATAGAGGCTGACAAATGAAATGGCATATATTTTGCCAACATATAACTGGTGACCCTGACAGTCACTTTCACCTTCCTTATCTTAAAATCCCCGTGTCATCTTAAGCAATGAGAAGAGAACCAATCACCACCAGGCAGAGTCTGAAATAGGAATTTTGATGAAAATAAATGAACAAAATTAAATAAAAGAAACAAGATGAAACCTCCCAAAAGAACCTCACATTCAGCTCGTACTGATCATGCACTCGCTAGATACCGGACACTGTGATAGGTGCTTGGACTACAATGGTGGATAAAACTGACATGATGCCTGCCATCAGGAATCTATATCTGCAGAGAACCAGGCCCCTGGAGAAGGAAAAGAAAGCCCAGAACCACCTGGTTTGCAGCCCAGAGTTTTCATTGTTTGGCACAGTATATTATAAACCAAAAAATGATAAAAACAACAACAGCAAAAACTCCTAATAAGTGCCAATGAAATCTGCTTCCCTATTGCCCTGAAAGGGTGGATTTCAAAGCTAATAATTCATTCATTAAAAAGAGCCTAAAACTTTCCAGCATCAGTACGTGCATGAAGACCCAAAGACTTATTCTTGTTTGGCAATGTCAGAAGAGTTCTGTGAATTCCAATTAATGATGCTATTTGTGGGGTACATATGCTTTAGTTATATATCTTCATGATGATAAGCTGAATAAGTAAAGCAAATCAGCAGGACCTCAGGCTGAGTTGGCATGCTAGGAGCAGGCACCAGTAAACCCCAGAGAGATGCGATGGACACAGAGTTATTTTGCTCCATGTGGGGATTTCTAACATTGTCTAACTTGTTTTATTTTTTTGTTGACAGAAGCTGATAAATTTTGTAACTTTATTAAATCCCTAAAAAGAAAATTTGTATGCTGCATGGATGCTTTATTCAGAAATATTCAGACCCCAGGTTGTTCCATAAGGAGGACTTTATAAACTCTGCATATGTCACAGGGTAATATTTTCAGAGGAAGTTGTCCAATCCCACTCCATAGGTGAAGATAAATCATAGCATCCATTACCCACAGAATTGCCACAACAGAGAATTGGAGCACAGTTGCTTTTTATTTTTAGATGAACCAATGGACAGTAAGAAATGTGCAGTGTTGAACAACCCAGTACTACAATGTGGGTTACCTGGGCTCAGGTTTGAGCCTACACCAGTACTTACCTTAGAAGTACTTACCTTAGAAGAAGGACAGGCATAAAATGCCTTTCTCCCTTTTTATGTGGATGGAAAGAAGCTAAACACAAGACTTTTTAGAATGTAAAATTCAAGATATCATTCTATAATAAAACTAGAAAAATCAAAGAAATATTTGGCTTATGGCTCCAGTTTTCAGAATCCACCACACAGAACAGAATTTTTAATTTGAATAGGAAGCAGTGCACCTCTTTGTTCTCAAGGACATCCTTCTCCTCAGTGCAAAACTACAGCTTGAAGTATATTAAATACCACTTTTAGTAATAGGGTTGCCTGAAGACATGGAAGGCCCTTTCCTTGATAAGAGTAGATTTCACAATTAGCTGATATATTTCCTGAGTCCCTCCAGCTGAATGCAGTCCTTTCCTTCAGTAAATGTTTTGGTCTGCAGTTTTCAAATCCTCTGAAAAAGCCTATTAGGCTAGCAGACTGTAAGATTCAGGTCTATTGTTTCTCTTATATCTACTAGATGATCTTCTTCTCATATTTCTTTTCTCAGTCATCAGAATCACAGCTTCTGAGGCTTGTGGGCTAACTTAAATGACCTCATTTCAGAATCATTGTTATAGAATGAAGACCATCCAATTCTACAGAGACCTGCATACAGGAAAAAATTCTGATATCAGTAGGGACACCACTTTACCATGAAGCCAAGAAAAACACTTAGAGTGGCTGTTGGCATTTACAGTTACAAGAACTCTTCATTCACAGTGATATCATTTAAAAATATGTATTATTCTAATAAAATCTGGGATGTGCCCAGTTAACAGTTAGGAAGAAGCTGTCTTTCATCCCCTCTCATCATTACCTTTAGTTTTGATACTTATATTTAGAAATAAAAGTTTACAGCAACCTGAGTGGAGCTTCATTATTAAACTTGCAAAGTATACAATGCAGTTGAAAACAATGTTGAGGAAATATTTTTCTTCCTGATAAATTCTAACCATTAGATTATCTGATAAAATTAATGACCATGATTTGCCTAATCCATGCAGCATTAAAGTATCTCTTTAGGCAAAAGTAAGGCATGGATATGAAATCCAGGTTAAGAGATGGTGCTGTGTTTTAAATTGATTCACAGTTTGACAGAGCAAAACAATCCTTATCAAGAAAACAATTTTCAAAGCCCATCTTGTATTGAAGAAACTCATACAAGTGTAAAAGGAAGGATTAGGGTAGGGCCAGGGACAGTGGGGTAGGTATGGCTTGTAGTTAGGACATGTAGACAGATGTGTCACCCAGACTTATTAAACAAGGGAACTGAATTTTTAATTGAAATTTCTGTTGAGATAATTGTGAAGTCACATATATATGTAAGAAATAATAAAGATTGCTGTACACTTTCCAAGTTTTCCCCAAAGATAGCATTTTGCAAAACTATAGTATAATATCACAAGGATGACACTGTATAACACCATAGTTAGTTCTATAACATAACTATAAATACAGTATAATATCACAACCAGGATAATGATACATTGATTTTATTCAAATTTCCCCAGTCTTCTCTGTACTTGGAGTGGGTAGATGTGTGCAGATGTGGTTACATACAATTTCATCACCCACGTAGGTCTGTGTATCCACTGCCAGTGTAAAAATACTAAACAGTTCCCACACCACAAAATCCCACATATTGCCCTTTTATAACCACATCCACCTCTCTCCTGTTGACCCTTCATCCATAAACCATATCAACCACTAATATTTCCTCTGTTTCTAAAATGAGGTCATTTCAAAATGTTACATAAAGGAAATAGTACAGTATGTACCCTTCAAAGATTATGTTTTCTCCCCAACTTAACATGATACCTTGGAGAATCATCAAGCTGTTGCATGTTTCTTTTAATAGCCAAGTAGTATTTCAAGTTTTTGACATACTATGTTTCACATGTTGAAGGGCATCTGGGTTAATTCAAGGTTTAGGCTATTACAAATAAAACTGCTATGGGCTTCCCTGGTGGCGCAGTGGTTGAGAGTCCACCTGCCGATGCAGGGGACACGGGTTCGTGCCCCGGTCCGGGAACATCCCACATGCCGCGGAGCGGCTGGGCCCGTGAGCCATGGCCGCTGAGCCTGCGCGTCTGGAGCCTGTGTTCCGCAACGGGAGAGGCCACAACAGTGAGAGGCCCGCGTACCACACACACACAAAAAAAACTGCTATAGTCATTCCTGTACAGTTTGTGTGTGTGTGTGTGTGTGTGTGTGTGTGTAAGTGTGTGTGTGTGAACATAGATTTCATTTATTTGCATTAAATGCCCAAAAATGCAATTGCTAGGTCATACAGTACTTGCATGTTTAGATTTATAAGAGAATTGAGTTTTTAATTGAAGTATAGTTGATTTACAATACTATATTAATTTCAGGTGTACAGCACAGTAATTCAGTATCTTTATAGATTATACTCATTAAAAGTTATTACAAAATAATGGGTATTAATTCCCTGTGCTGTACAAATACATCTTTGTTGTTTATCTTTTTTTTTTTTTGTGGCACGCGGGCCTCTCACTGCTGTGGCCTCTCCTGTTGCGGAGCACAGGCTCTGGACGCACAGGCTCAGCGGCCCAGCTGCTCCGCGGCATGTGGGATCTTACCAGACCGGGCATGAACCCGTGTCCCCTGCATCGGGACCCCCAACCACTGTGCCACCAGGGAAGCCCTGTTTATCTATTTTATACATAGTAGTTTACATCAATTAATCCATACACATATCTTGCTCCTCCTCCATTCCCTCTACTCACTGGTAACCACTAGTTTGCTTTCTATATCTGTGAGTCTTTCTGTTTTGCTATATACACTCATTTTATTGTTTAGATTTCACATATAAGTGATATCATACAGTATTTGTCTTTCTATCTCTGACTTATTTCACTAAACATAACATTCTCTAGGCCCATCCTCATTGCTGCAAATGGCAGAATTTCATTCTTTTTTTATGGCTGAGTAATATTCTATCGTGTGTGTGTGTGTGGTGTGTGTGTATGCCACATCTTCTTTGTGCATTCTTCTGTTGATGAACTCTTGGGTTGCTTTCACATCTTAGCTATTGTAAATAGAGCTGCTATGAACATTGGGGTGCATGTATCTTTTCAAAATTAGTGTTTTCATTTTTTCTGGATATATACCCAAGAGGGAATTTCTAGGTCATAAGGTAGTTCTATATATTTTTTTTTTGAGAAACCTCCATATTTTTTCCATAGTGGCTGCACCAACATTTCCTTTTTTCCACATCCTCACCATTTGTAGACTTTTTGATGACAGCCATTCTGACAGGTGTGAGGTGATATCTTGTTGTTTTGATTTCCATTTCTCTAGTAATTAGCAATGTTGAAAATCTTTTCTTGTGCCTGTTATCCATATGTATGTCTTCTTTGGAGAAATGTTTACACAGGTCTTCTGCCCATTTTCTAATCAAGTTATTTGGTTTTTTTTGTTATTGAGTTGTATGAGTAGTTTGTATATGTTGGATATCAAGCCCTTATAAGGCATATCATTTACAAATAATTTCTCTCATTCTGTAGGCTGTCTTTTGGTTTTGTCCATGGTTTCCTTTGCTGGGAAAAAGCTTTTAAGTGTAATTAGGTCCCATTTGTTTATTTTGGCTTTTATCTCCTTTGCCTTAGGAGACAGATCCAAAACAGTATTTCTCAATTTAAGTCAAAATGTGTTCTGATTATGTTTTCTTCTAGGAACTCTATGGTTTCAGGTCTTACTTTCAAGAATTTATTCCATTTTGATTTTATTATTGTATGTAGAATGAAGAAATGTTCTGATCTCATTCTTTTACATGTAGCTGTCCATTTTTCCCAGCATCATTTATTGAAAGACAGTCTTTTCTCCATTGTGTATTCTTGCCTTGTTTGTCACAGATTAATTGACGATTGGATTGTGAGTTTATTCCTGGGCTCTGTATTCTGTTCCGTTGATCTGTTGTGTCTGTTTTTGTGCAAGTACTATGCAGTTTTTATGACTATAGCTTTGCAGTATAGTCTGAAGTCTGGAAGGATACCTCCAGCTTTATTCTTTATTTTTTCAAGATTGTTTTGGCAATTCAGGGTGTTTTGTGGTTCCAAATAAATTTTAGGATTATTTGTTCTAGTTCTGTGAAAAATGTCATAGGTAGTTTGATAAAGATTGCATTGAATCTGTAGATTGCTTTAGTTAGCATGAACATTTTAACAGTATTAATTATTCCAATCCAAAAGCACAGGATAAATGAGATGATTTTTACTCTGTTTCTGATAGTTCATTGTTAGTGTATGGAAAAGCAACAGATTTCTGTATATTAATCTTGTATACTGAAACTTTACTATTAGTTCTAATAGTTTTTTGGTGAATACTTTAGGATTTCCTATATAAAGTATCATGTCATCTGCAAATAATGACAATTTTTCTTCTTCCCTTCCAGTTTTGATGGCTTTTATTTCTTTTTCTTATCTGATTGCTGTGGCTATGACTTCCACTACTATATTAAATAGAAGTGATAAGAGTGGGCATCCTTGTCTTATTCCTGAATTTGGAAGAAAGGCTTTCAACTTTTCACCATTGAGTATGATATTAGCTGTAGGTTTGTCATAATTAACCTTTATTATGTTAAGATGTTTTCCGTCTAATCCTACTTTGTTCTGAGTTTTTATAATGAATGGATGATGAATTTTGTCAAAGGCTTTTTCTGTGTCTGTTGAAATGATCATGTAATTTTTATCCTTCCTTTTGCTAGTATGGTATATTACATTGGTTGATTTGCAAATATTGAACCACCCTTGCACTCTTGGAATAAATCTCATTTGATCATGGTATATTATCCTTTTAATGTATTATTGGATTTGGTTTACTAATATTTTGTTGAGAATTTTTACATCTATAATCATCAAAGATATTGGCCTTAACTTTTTTTTTTGGTACTTTTTCTGGTTTTGGTATCAGGGTGATGGTGGCTTCATAGAATGAATTTGGAAGTGTTCTGTCTTTTTTGGAAGAGTGAGAGGAATAGGTATTAGCTCATCTTTATATATTTGGTGTAATTCCTTTGTGAAGTTGCTCAATCCTGGAATTTTGTTTGCTGGGAATATTTTTTTATTATTAGAAATTCAATTTCACTGTTACTGATCAGTCTGTTCAAATTGTCTGTTTCTCTTTGGTAAGTTGCATCTTTCTCGAAACTTGTCCATTTCTTCTAGGTTGTCCAGCTTTTTTGGCATATAACTGTTCATACTATTCTCTTATGACTTTTTGCATCTCTGTGGTATTGGTTATTTCTCCTCTTTCCGTTCTTATTTTGTTTATTTAGGTCCTCTTTCTTTTCTTCTCAGTGAGCCTGGCTAAAGGTTTATGAATTTTGTTTATCCTTTCAAAAAATAAGCTCTTGATTTTATTGACCTTTCCCTTTTTTTTTTTTTTTTTTTTTTTTTTTTGGCTTTTATCTTACTTATTTCCTCTCAGGTCTTTATTATTTTCTTCCTTCTTCTGACTTTGGCCTTAGTTTCTTCTTCTTTTTCTAATTTCTTTAGGTAGTAGCTTATGTCACTTATTTGAGATTTTCTTGTTTCTTGAGGGGGGCCTATATTGCTATAAACTTTCCCCTTAGAACTGATTTTGCTGCATCCCATAGATTTTGGAGTGTTGTGTTTCCATATCCATTTGTCTTGAGGTGTTTTATGATTTCTTCTTTGACTTCTTCATTGATTCATTGTTTTTGTAGTAGCATGAAGTTTAGTCTCCACATGTTTGTTCTTTTCCTATTTTTCTCTCTATAATTGGTTTCTAACTTCATACTGTTGTGATCAGAAAAAAGTCTTAATAATAATTCATATCCTCCTAAATTTGTTGAGACTTGTTTTGTGGCCTAGCATGTGATCCACCCTGGGGAATATTCCATGTGCACTTGAAAAGAACATGTATTCTTCTGTGTTTGGATATTATGGCCTGTAGATATCTATTAAGTCCAACTGGTCTATTGTGTCATTTAATGCTACTGTTGCCTTACTGACTTTCTGTCTGGACAGTCTGTCCAATTATGTAAGAGGGTGTAAAATCCCCTATTATTACTGTATTATTACCAATTTCTCTCTTTTTATCTGTTAGTTTTGCTTTATATATTTTGGGGCTCCTGTATTGGGTGCATATATGTTAACAAGTTTAATATCCTTATATATTGATCCTTTTATCATTGTATAATGCCCATCTTTGTTTTGTTATAGCATCTGTTTTAAAGTCTATTTCATGTGGTATGAGTTTTGCTACCCTCACTTTTTTGTCATTTCTGTTTGCACGAAATATCTTTTTCCATCCCCTCACTTTCAGTCTATGTGTGTCTTTAGCTTTGAGGTGAGTCTCTGGTACATAGTATATGGAAGAATTTTTTTTAATCTAATCAGCCACCCTATGTCTTTTAATTGGAGCATTTAATCTATTGACATTTTAGGTAATTATTGATAGGTATGTATTTATTGCCATTATATTACTTGTTTCCTGTTTACTTTTGTTGTTTTTCTCTGTTCATTTCTTCTTCTTTTGGTTTCTTCCCTTGTGGCTTGATTATTTTCTTTAGTATTATGCTGTGCTGTTTTCTTTTTAGTTTTTGTGTACCTATTGTAGGTTTTTAAGTTTTGGTTAGCATGGGGTTGATATATACTGACCTATAACTAAATCTATAAGCTGGTAGTCACTTAAGTTCAAATACATTCTAAAAGATCTACATTTTTACGCTCCTCCCCCATATTTTGTATTTTGATGTCATCTTTTACAACTTCATGCTTATCTCTTAACTATTTATTGTAGTTATAGTTTCTTTTAAATTTTTTTTTTCTTTTAATCTTTGTGCTGGCTTATTTAAGCAGTCAATCCTCAGTCCTTATTATATATTTGCCTTTTCTAGTGGTATTTTCCTTTTCTCATATATTCTTCCTTTTTTCCATTTAGAGAAGACCCTCTACCATTTCTTTTAGTGTAGGTTTAGTATTGATGAACTCTTTCAGTTTTTGCTTGTCTGAGAAGTTCTTCATCTCTCCTTCAATTCTAAATATCATCTTACTGGCTAGAGTATCCTAAATTGCAGGTATTTTCCTTTCAGGACGTTGACTATATCATGGTACTCCCTTCTGGCCTGCAAAGTTTCTGCAGAGAAATCAGCTGATAGCCTTATGGGATTTCCTTGTATATGACTCCTTGTTTTTCTCTTTCTGCCTTTAGAATTCTCTCTTTAACTTTTGCCATTTTAGTCATGATATATCTTGGTGTGGGTCTGTTTGGAATCATCTCATTTGGGCCCTTCTGTTCTGCTTGTACATGGATATTTGTTTCCTTCTTCAGGTTTGGGAATTTTTCAGCCATATTTTCCTTAAATACTTTTTTTTTTCTGCACCATGCAGCTTGTGGGATCTTTGTTCCCTTACTAGGGATTGAACCTGGGCCCTTAGCAGCGAGAGTCCAGAGTCCTAACCACTGGACTGCCAGGGAATTCCCCCTCAGATACTTTTTTGATCTCCTCCTCTCTTCTCTTTCTGGGACCCCCTATAATGTGAATGTTGGTGCACTTAATATTATCCCCAAAATCTCTTAAACTGTTTTCATTTTTCATTTTTTTCTTTTTGCTGTTCTGATTGGGTGATTTCCATTATTCTACCTTCTAGATCATTTATGCATTCTTCTGTATCACTTTGTCAGCTAGTCATTCCTTCTAATATGGTTTTTATTTCAGTTATTGAATTCACTTTTGATTGGGTCTTTTTTTATCTTCTCATTCCTTGTTAAAATTTTCACTGTGTTCACCTGTTCTTTTCCCTAATTCAGTTAACATTTTTATTACCGATGCTTTCACTTCTTTGATAAAATATTTATTTCTGTTTCATTATATTTTCAGGGGTTTTCTCTTGCTCTTTCAGTTGAGAGCTTTTCATCAGCTTTTTCATTTTGCTTAACTTTTTCTGCCTCTGCAAATTTAGTTGAAATGTAATCTTGAGGGGCTTCTTATGTGGGAGCATCCTTATACAGACTGTGTGTGCCCAAAGTCTTTGGTGGGAGTCCTGGATTTGACATGGATGCAAGCCACTCTTTCCTCAAGGTATGCTGCAGTTATAAACTTGGTAGGGGGTTGGACTTGAGATGGAGGGGCTAGAGCTGGAGCCAGGTGTGAGGTGGGATTTCCCCTCTGTTCTGTGGCCATCACCACCCTATTGGGGGTGGGGTCTGATCCCAAGTCACTGGAGCAGAAGCTCCAAGCTGGCTCTGTTCCCTTTGAGTGTGTGTTTTCCCCTCTCCCCACACCAGGAGTCTTGCCCCAGGTGGTGGGGGGATGAGTTGCTGAAGCAAGGGGAGCCCTTGTGGGCTCTCAGCTCATGTCAGCTTCAGACAGAGGTCCAAGCTGTCTCCGATGCACTGCCTATTCTGGCGTCTGCAGTTGTTTCCCTCACTCTACATAGGTGCTGCCTCAGGTGCAAGATCCCTTTGTCCCTCACAACTGATCACTGTCCCCAGCCTCGGCAATCCTTGCCCTGTTGTGGAGGCACAGCACAGGGCAGGCAGGGCCCATATGGACTCTTGGCATATATCAGGGTGTGAAATGTACTGGAGCAGCTGCCTTCAGAGATCTGGGCTGCTTCAGATACACTGCTTGAGTAATTGCCAACAATGGCCACCACTGCCCCACAGGTTCTACCCTGGGAATGGGTCACCTCTGTCCTATGGCTTTCTTTTCGGCTGTTATGGCCATCCCAGATCCAGTGCCTTGCTGTGATGTGGAGTGAGCAGGGCCAGAGAATTTGCTCATCTTGGGCTAGGGCACCTGTGGAGGTAGTTGTGGGAAACTTGGCTACCACCAGAGCGGTCCTTTCTCCACCCTGCCTCAGGGACAAGCCAAGGCACTCACACTCCTCATGAGCAGAGTCCAGGCTTTCCCCAGACCTCAAGTTAGTCCCAGTGGTCCTGCAACCAGCCAAGGGGGGCTTGTCTCCCCCAAATAGAACCCCAGGACTGGGACACCCAATCTGCGGCTCTCACTGCTTACTCTCCAGAGTTTGTGTCCACCTGTGTCTTCTCTCTTTACCTCTGAGTCCCCTCCCAAGAGCACAGGTCCCAACCTGATTGATTTTCTTCCCTTACTACCCGATTGTGTGTGTATCTTTCTTACAGCCTTGGTTGTACAGAGTCATTCTGTCAGTTTCCAGTTAGTTTTCAGTGAGAATTATTTCACTTGTAGATGTATTTTTGATGTGTTCATGGTCGGGGGGAGTTGAGCTCTACATCCTCTTACTTCATCATCTTGACTGGTCTCTCTCCTATGAAGTATGTGTTAATTAAAGTCTATCTTTCATCTCATATTTTCATGCCTTTCTCTGATGATATTTTCATTTGAGTGATGCATGCAGTTTATATCAATGATATGTATACCTCTTTCAGTGGAGTTGCTAATTTTCATTTCACTTCATAAGTGATGACTTTTTTGGCTGCCTCATCTTGAGGCTTTCATGAAAATTTGATTGTTTTCAGTCATCATTTCCCTTTGTTCTAGGCTGAGGATCTCCTTGCCTTTCCTGAAACTTGATACATGTGCTTATGCTTTAGCCTCTTGCTGTTTCCTCTGCCCTGAAAGCCAGAATTTGAGTTTTAATTTACACTAAGAGCACTGTGTTTTTCTTTTTTCTTTAACTTTTTTATTGTGGAAAAACACTTGAGATCTACCTATTTAACAAATTTTTCACATGTACAATACATTCTTAACTTCATATACTATGTTGTACAGCAGATCTCTAGAATTTATTCATGGTTCATAACAGAAATTTTATACCCATTGAAGAAAAACTCTCATCTTCCCCTACTGTCAGCCCCTGGCAACTCCCATTCTACTCTCTGATTCTGTGAGTTTAACTATTTAGATACCTCAGAACGGTGAAATCACGCAGTATTTGTCTTTCTGTCTCTGGCTTATTTCACTTAGAATAATGTCCTCCAGGTTCTTCCATATTGTCACAAATAGTAGTATTTCCTCCTTTTCTAAGGCTGAATAATATTCCATTGTATGTATAAACCACATTTCTTTATCCATCTATCCATCATCAACCATTTAGGTTATTTCCATATCTTAGTTACTGTGGAAAATGCTGCATAGAATATGTGAGTGCAGATATTACTTCAAGATCTTGATCTCAGTTCTTTTGAATACATATTCAGAAGTGGGATTTCTGGGTCATATGGTCATCCTATCTTGAATTCTTCGAGAAACCTTCATACTGTTCTGTATAGTGACTGCACTATTATACATTCCCATGAACAAGGTACAAGACTGCCCCTTTCTCCATATCCTTGCCAACACTTATCTTAGACACACTTTTTTATAACAGCCATTGAAACAGGTGTGAGGTGATATCTTATGGCTTTGATTTGCATTTTCATGATGGTTAGTGATGTTGGGCACCATTTTCTATACTTGTTGGCAGTTTGTATGTATTCTTTGCAGAAATGTCTACTCAAGATTTTTGTCCTTTTTTTTTTTTTTTTTTTTTGTGGTACGTGGGCCTCTCACTGTTGTGGCCTCTCCCATTGCAGAGACAGGCTCCGGACATGCAGGCCCAGCGGCCATGGCTCACGGGCCCAGCCGCTCCGCGGCATGTGGGATCTTCCCGGACCAGGGCACAAACCCGTGTCCCCTGCATCGGCAGGCAGACTCTCAACCACTGCACCACCAGGGAAGCCCTTTTGTCCATTTTTAATTGAGTTATTTGGGGCTCTTTGCTACTGAGCTGTAGAAGTTCTTTATGTGTTTTGGGTATTAATTCCTCATCATATAGAGGTTTTCAAATATTTTCTTTCAAGCCATATGTTGCCTTTTCGTTTTGATGATTGATTCCTTTTCTGTGCATAGCTTTTTGGTTTGAAATAGTCTCACTTGTTTATTTTTACTTTTGTTGCCTGTGCTTTTGGTGTCACATCCAAGAAATCACTGCCAAGCCCAATGTCAAGAAGTTTTCTTCTAGGAGTTTTAAATTTCAAGTCTTACTTTGAAGTGTTTAATCCATTTTGAGTTGATTTTTATGTGTTATGTAAGATGAGAATCCAATTTCATTCTTTTGCATGTGAATATCTAGCTCTCCTAATGCCATTTACTGCAGAACCAAACTTTCCCTGTTGTGTGTTCTTGGCACTCGTAGAAAATCAGCTGATTGTATGTGGGTGGGTTTATTCCTGTACTCTCATTGTATTCCATTTGTCTCTATGTTTGTGTTTATGCTAGTACCATTGTTTTAATTGCTGTGCTTTGTACTATATTTTGAAATCAGGATGTGGGATACCTCTAGCTTTATTCTTTCTCAAGATTACTTTGGCTATTTGGGGTCTTTTGTGGTTCTGTATGAATTTTAAGATTTTTTTCTGTTTCTATAAAAAATACCATTGGGATTTTGATGAAGAGAGCATTGAATCTGTAAATCACTTTGGGTAGTGTGGATATTTTAACAATATTGTCTTCCAATCTATAACAGTGGAATGGCTTTCCATTTATTTGCATCTTTTTTAATTTCTTTCATCAGTGTGGTGATGTTTAGTGTACAAATTTTTCACCTCCTTAATTAAGTTTATTACCAAGTATTTTATTCTTTTTGATGCTATTGTAAATGAGATTTTTTTCTTAATTTCCTTTACAGATAGTTCATTGTTAGTGTATAGAAACACAACTGTATTTTGTGAGTTGATTTTGTATCCTGCAAAGTTACTAAATTTGTTGATTACTTATGATAATTGTTTGTGAAATCTTTAGAGCTTTCTATATATAAGTTCATGTAATTTACAAACAGAGATCATTTTACTTCCAGTTGAAAGCAACTGAATATTTTTGAAAGTCCATATTAGATAAGTGAAGACAGACAGACTGTAGGAGTACTGGTTGAAAATAAACTGGAGACAGAGATAGTTATCTAGGCCTACGGAGTAGCTAAAGTGGTTGATGATAGAATAGTAAGATAGCCAAAGTTGTATTATGCTTGTCTACGTTGAAGACCTAAAATTTAGGTTTCCATTCAACCTAAAATTGAAAGGAATCCTGGAAATGGAATACAACTAAAGATTTGAGCTTTTCATGTAACTTTAGATCGATGATAATTCACTGTATATTTATTAGCAAGTTGTAGAATAAAATCAAAATCTCTTGATCCAAATTCTTAGTTTTCTGTTAGTAACTACATGACTACTCATGCAGCCATGTAATGCAGTTATTAATTCAGCCTATAATGTCAAATTGACTGAAACTCTGTTAAAATATTTATACTACTTAATATAAAATGTAACTAGAAAGAGAAAAATTAAATCTAAATTCATTTGCAGATACATGCTTAATATCTTAAATCCAAGATACCCATTAAAATAGGTATCTCTATATTCTAATGTCAGTGAATTTTACATTTCTTTTTTATTATATAAGTTTCAGGTGTACAACACTATAATTCAACATCTGTATACATTACATAGTGATCACCCCTAAAGTCTAGTTACCATCTGTCACCAGACAATTGACCCCCTTCACCAACCACCAGCCACCTTCCTATCTGAGAACAACTGATCTGTTCTCTGTATCTATAAGTTTGTTTTTGTTTTGTTTTTAGATTCCACATATGAGGGAAATCATATGGCATTTGTCTTTTCCTTCTGAATTATTTCATTTAGCATAATCCCCCCCAAGATAATGCATGTTACCACAAATGACAAGGTTTCCTTTTTTATGGCTGAGTAGTGTTCCATTGTGTGTATATACCACGTCTTCTTTATCCGTTCATCCATCAGTGAACACTTAGGTTGTTTCTATATCTTGGCTACTGTAAATAATACTATAATAAAAATAGGGGTGCATGTATATTTTTAAATTCATGTTTTTGTATTCAGATAAATACACAGAAGTGGAATAGCTGCATCATATGGTAGTTCTATTCTTACATTTTTGAGGGGTCTCCATACTGTTTTCCATAGTGGCTTCACCAATTTATATTCCCATCAGCAGTGTATGAGGGCTCTCTTTTCTCTGTATCCTCTCCAACACTTGTCTTTACTTGTCTTTTTTATAATAGCCATACAAACAGGTGTGAAATGATATCTTACTGTGGTTTTGATTTGCATTTCTAACTAACAGTTAGTGATATTGAACATCTTTTCATGTGCTGTTTGATTACCTATGCCTTATGTGGAAAAATGTCTATTCAGATCTTTTGTCAGTTTTTTAATCAGATTGTTTGCTTTTATGTTGTTGAGTTGTATGTGTTCTTTATATATTTTGGATATTATCCCTTATCAAATATATGGTTTTCAAATATCTTCCATTCAGTAGGTTGCCTTTTCATTTGATGATGGTTTTCTTCACTGTGCAGAAGTTTTTTAGTTTGATGTAGTCCTATTTGTTTATTTTTGCTTTCATTTCCCTTTCCTTTCATCAGTGTCTTATCGTTTTCAGTGTACATGTCTTTCATCTCCTTGGTTAAATTTATTCATAGATATTTTATTCTTTTTTACACAATTGTAAATGGCATTGGTTTCTTCATTTCTTCCCAATAGTTTGTTATTACCATATAGAAATGCCACAGAGTTCTGTATATTGATTTTATATCCTTTGACTTACTGAATGCATTTGTTAGTTATAACAATGTTTTTTGGTGAGTTCTTTAGAGTCTTCTCTATATATTATCAATGACATCTACAGTGTCATCTACTTTTCTGATTTGGATGCTTTTTATTTCTTTTTCTTGCCCAATTGCTGTGGCAAGGACTTCCAAGTCTATGTTGAATAAAAGTGGCAAGAGTGGGCATCTTTATCTTGTTCCTGATCTTAGGAGAACATTTTTAGCTTTTTCTTGTTTAGTATGATGTTAGCTGAAGGTTTGTCATATATGGACTTTATTATGTTGCGGTACAGTCCTTCTGTACCTACTTTGTTGAGAGTTTTTATCATAAGTGGATGTTGAATTTTGTCATACGTTTTTCCTACATCTATTGAGGTAATCATGTGATCTTTATCCATCATTTTGTTAAGGTGGTGTAGCACATTGATTGCTGTGTGGATGCTGAACCATCTTTGCATCCCTGGAATAAATCCCACTTGATTGTGGTGTATGATCCTTTTAATGTATTGTTGAATTCAGTTTCCTCCTAATATTGTGTTGAGGATTTTAGCATCTATATTTATCAAGGATATTGACCTTTAATTATCTGTTTTTGTGGTGTCCTTGTCTGGTTTTGGTATCAGGGTAATGCTGGCCTCTTAAGATGTATTTTGAAATGTTCCCTCCTCTTCAATTTTTTGGAAAAGTTTGAGAAGGATAGGCATTCAGTCTTCTTCAAATGTTTGGCAGAACTCACCACTGAAGCTGTCTGATCTTGGACTTCTGTTTGCTGGGAGGTTTTTTATTATTGATTCAATCCCCTTACTAATAATTGGTCTATTAGGGTTTTCTATAACATAATTATTTGTATTTCTGTGGTATCAGTTGTAATATCTCCCCTTTCACTTATGATTTTACTTGTTTGAGCCGTCTCTCTTTTTTAGCTAAAGGCTTGTTGAGTTTTACATTTCTTAAATATTTTTTCTTTGACATACTACACTAACTCATCTTTCATTGGCATAGAATAATTGAGTAATGAGTTAAAGAGAATAGATTTAGCTTGTCCATTTGGTGCTCTGACATGGTCATCTATTTAGTACTAAAATACAGAAGATTTAAACATGCTTCTACGTTACTTCTGAGAGACTTCTGCCCCAAGGACTTAAGGAGCTTGCAAATTCCACTTCCTCCTGCCCTCACTAGCAAGATCAAGAATCCTAGCTCTACCTCAATTAAATTGAGTGAAAGAAGGTGATTACCTACCCCAGCATTCTCTGCCACACATCACTCATAAAACCACTGGCACACTACTGGACCACCCACTCCCTAGGCTCAGCCCCACATTCTCAGCTACATTTTCCCATATTCCCTTTTTCTAAGCCCTTTCACCAAGGAATTAATATTGTCCCATCTACACGCCCTGCTTAAGCCTTTTGAAAATTTGGCTCCTGTGAGAACTGGGGAGAGTGAGTGTAGGTGGACGTGGTGGCCAGGTTGTCATCAGTGGGTAACATGGCATAAAGAAAAAACAAGTTTCTTAAACCTAGACAGGTCTGGATTCAAATCATGCTATGTCTCATGTTACTATCTGCATAACTTGGACAAGTTATTCATGTATTCTGAGACTCCATTTGTTTTTTTAACTAATCAAAATGGGAATAAATATGCTGCTTCCACAAGATTGTTTTAAGGAGGATATGAAATAATAAATGTGAAGCCATAAAATAAGAATTAGGTGTTCAGTTCCCTCCCATGCCCTTGCTGTCAGTATAAATCTGGAGGCACCAACTGTAGATAGTCATTGATTAAAAGCAATTGCTCGGGAGACTTCACATTCCTCAGGGCACTTGACTGTACACTTATTTAAAGTGTGTTTATTTATGTAAACCATACTTCACTGAAGCCAATTTCAAAAAGGGTGATGCTTGAAAACAAACTAAACTCAGAATATCTCTAGACCTCTCATGCTACCTTCCTTTTCTAATGTATGCACATCCTCTTTTTTACAAGCACACCTCTTTTCTCAACCAGAGAAAGGAGAGACTGGAGAGGAATTTATTAGCAAATTTCAAAGAGTAAAAAAGGCCTCTGCAACTGCTTAGACTCAGAATTACCTTATGACTGTTGCTACAGACCCTTATGTTCAAGGTGAAAAAAAATGTTAGTGTGCCCTCAAGAATATCTTAGGTTGATTAGTGGCTCCTGGCTATCTCCTCTTTCTACTCTGCAGTCAGTAGAGAGGTACCCTAGAATGAATAAGGCAGTGACTTCAGTAAGTTTTACTAGTTGGTCATCACTCTGGAAAATATATAATATATTGATGGCTCAGAAACAAATGAGTACATAATATTTCAAATGGTCCCTGTGTTAGAAAGACCCATAGTCTCCCTATTTTCCATTATTCATGTGGAACACTTCAATGGTATCAAACAACAAAATGTAAATGCATTCTATAAAACATGATACTGATTCCCTCTGATAATGTTGGGGTTTTTTTTCCCCTACACTCAATCTGGCTGTTGGAACTTTGATTTCTTTTATATTTAGTGGTGTGTGTGTATTTACCTTTTCTTTGAGATGAAATCTCTTTATAGCACTATTAACAAATTTTACTATACAACTGAGCTTCTCTATGTTTTCTTATGTTTAGAAAGATGCTGAATTTCATTGGCTCAAAGTGCTTATTTTTCAGTTGGAATTGTAAACCAGAGAAATTATTTTACAACAACAAATTTTTCATATTTAAAAATTTTTTCTTGCCTAGAGGTACTCTATGATTTATTTCATTCCTCTTCTGGTTACATGATTTAAAGACACAATAGATAAAACACACTCTAATGCAGTTTTTTCTGTGCTTGCATCTTTTATTTAATTTTTTTATATTACTAATCCAAGGCAATCTCCTTTTGGTTTTCAGTTCTCTAAGCTGTGAATAATCAGTATCTTAAACATTCTTCTGATAAAATAAGGTCTACATTTTCTATGCTACATTTTGGATAATTTGGATTTTATTCTATATTTTGTGTCCTATATTTTAGATAAGTTAACAGTGGATGTTGGCATGAAGTTGATAATAGTTGATTTTTCATGGTAAAAAGAAGTTATTAAGATCTCAATGGAGGCTAGTTTCCACTTCCTGTGGTGGCAAGTTTTCTGACTATATGAGTCAGGAACCCTGAACTATACTTTTGATTATTTCTACCTACACTAATTCCATCCATTCATTAAGATAAAGCTTAGATATTATCTCCTTCATAAAACCTCCTCACTCTGGTCATAACTACTTTTTTCTCCATCTGCTTAACTCCCATAATCTTGGTCTTTTCATCCTGTATGGCACCCATCCTGATATAAATTATAATACGGATATTTGTCAACATGCAGAATCTCCCTCAGTAGGTTATAAAATTCTTTAGCAGCGCAACAATCTCTAATCTACCATCTGATTCTTCACAGCATCAAGTATACCGCTTTATATATATGTTACTAAATACATGTTCAGTGAATGGATAAATGGGTGAGTTAAGCATTTTAGGTAGTTTTTTTCTAATAAGGTGATATTTGTACACATTTTTAAGAATAAAAAACATGACATTTCAACTTATCCTTGTAGCTTCAAATGCCCATTAATTGTCCAGGCAAGTATAACCCACATATTAATGCCAGAACTTTCATGGCCCATTGTCAGTATGTCACATTTAAAGAAATGTGTGTCTGATTATTAACGCTGTGAAGAAAATTATAGAATTTTACTGTACCCTGAAGAGTGTTACAAGAGTTTTACACAGTACATCAGGTAACAGAGTTCCTAAAAATACTCTAGATATTTCTTTCCCATTCGTGACTTCAACTAAGAACCTTTCATTTTCTCCATGGAGTTCTTTCACAATTAGGACTGCCAGACTACATAGTTCCAGAAGGTATGTGCGTGTCAATATCTATGGGGAAAATTCCACATGGAATTGTGCCATGTACCACCTGACCAGCCATATACAGCATCCCTGCAATCACACTACTCCCCATTCATTTATACCTTCTCTATATTATATTAGTTGTACACAAAATCCTTACACATGACTCAGCCATCTGCAACCCCTGAGAAGTGCAGTTCCTTGGGTGATCAGCTTTTCTCTTGAGAACTGATGTCCCTGGCAATTCTAATGAATAAGGGTCTCTACCTAAAAGATAAAACACAATTATAAGCAAAATTCAACAAAAATATTCTAGATTTGCTTTCTGACCCTTAGCTGGAACAACTAACTCATTCATTTACTCAAAACCTGAAAACCTACTGGATGTAGGAAACTATACTCTCTAGTGAAAATAAAATATTAAATAATGTCCCTGATTTTAAGGAATTAAAGCTCAAGTATGGAAGCCAAACAAATAAATAGGCAATTATATGTGCTAAGTACTATTAAGAGAGTAGGTAGGTGCTGATAAAGAAATATAGATGAATGAATTAATCAGGGCATGAAGGTCAAAGAAAGCATTTTGAAGAACTTTTATTCATTTATTTAACTAGTATTTATTAAGTCAGGTGCAGTACTAGGTTCTGGTACTACAAAGGTGAGTAAATCAAATCTGGTCCCTTCCCTATCTGATGGAAAGTTCGCTAAGTGAGCTTCTGTGAGGATTAGTAAGAGTTCAAGTTAAGAAGTCTGGACTTTATTCTGAGGGAAATGTGGAACTATTAATGGTTTTTAAGGTTGTGATTGGCAAAATCAGATTGGTATGATATGAAGATCATTTGGGATAGGGCAGGCAAAAATGTGAAAGAATGAAATCAAAAAAACAGAATACTATGGTAATAATTTCTCTGTAAAGTAATCACAGCACTGGTGAAGAGGAAGAACTGAAGAGTGACTTCAGGAAGATGGGAAAGTAGAAGTTTTGTATTGTCATCCCCCCAAAAAACACTGATTTTGACAATTACCCACAGATGAAAGTATCTTTGTGGGAGTCTGGAGTCCCAGCAGAGAGGTTCCAGCACACCACTGGAGTGAAAAATCTGATACTAGATGCACTGAAGAGGGTAAGAACAGTTTCACTTCACTTGCATCACTCTGTGACCACAGAGGTACATCAGCTCAGTGCCAAGAAACTCCATTTGTCCCCAGTTTCTCCCATGAGGAAAAGTGAGAGCATAGTGAGTGAGTGAATACCCAGCTTCTCCAGCTGTGTAGGACACTGCAACAGAGGGCCATTTATTTTATTCCCCACCCAGAATACTGAGGTTATCTATATGACTGAGGGTCTGGTAGAGTCTAGGAGCATAACAGTCAGGACTGGGAAATCATTAAAGTGATATGGATCCTACTAACCACTTTTAACACTCCATCAATAACCTGCCCATAAGCTGCTGGGGATGCCTCACCTGTGGACCCTCCCAACTGGCCCATGTACATCTCCAGTACTCCTTCAACCTCACCTACACACTTCCAACATGACTAGCTATCTATCTGTGCCCATGTGGGCAGCAAGTAAAAGCCATTGCAAATGCAGAGCATGAGAAGAAAGTTGACCCAACTCTGCAGGATTGGGAGAAAGTACACAAATTTGAGCATTTCAGGACACTGCTCTAGGGAAAGCAAATACAAAGTTGTCAGCACTCAGCCTTGTTTTGCAGGATTGAGTCATAAAATTATAAGAATTCCTCCCAAAGAAGGAGCAAGAAATGTGGAGCAGACAAACCCATAGAAGAGATCTGAGAAGTCCCACAGTCGTTAGTAGGAAAGATTTTTGAAGGTATTTCTTTCCCAAAGCCAATCAATAATGTAGAAGGTGATTGTTTCTTGAAATGCAAGGACAGCAACACAAAACTTCAAGGAATAGGAAAAAATTAAGCAAGCATGACACCACCAAAAGAACACAATAATTTTCTAGGAAATGACCCTCCAAAAATCGAGGTCTACAATTTGTGTGATAAAAAATCATAATAGCTGTTTTAGGAAAGCTCATTGAACTATAAGAAAACACAGAAAGAAATTTCAACAAAATCAAGAAAATAATGCATGGACAAAACAAGAAATTTAACAAAGAGAAAGATTATCATTAAAGAAAGAACCAAACAGAAATATTGGAGCTGAAGAATACAACAAATGATGTGAAAAATGCAATACAGAGCATCAATAGCAGAACTTATCAATTAGAAGACAGAATAAGCAAACTCAGAGACAGATCATTGAATTTATCTAGTCAGAGAAGAAAGGAAAAAAGTGGAAGACTACATAAAGTATGGCACTCCATGAAGTAAAATAATATACACATTATGGGAAGGGATAGAGAGAGAAGGACAGAAAGATTATTTAAAGAAATAATGGCTGAAAACTTCCCAAATCTGGGGAGAGATATGAACACCCAGGTACATAAAACTCATAGGTCCCCAAACAGATTCAATCCAAAGATCTTCACCAAGACACATAATAATAAAACTATCAAAAATCAAATAGAAAAATTTTAAAAGCAGCAAGAGAAAAGAAACTCATCACATACAAGGGAACCCCCACAGGCCGTCAGTGGACTTCTCAGCAGAAACATTGCAGGCTAAGAGAGTGAGATAATATATTCAAAGTGTTGAAAAAGAAAACTTCCAACCAAGAATACCCAGCAGGGCTGTCCTTCAGAAATGAAAGAGCGATCAAGACTTTCCCAATCAAACAAAAGTTGAAGGAGTTCGTCACCACAAGACCTGCATTACAAGAAATGCTAAAAGGAGTTCTTTAAGCTGAAATGAAAACATGCTAACTGGTAACATGAAAAAATATAAACTCATTGGTAGAGGTAAGCATATAGTCAAATTCAAAATATTGTAACACTGTAATGATGGTGTGTAAATCTCTTAACTGTCATACAATATACAGGTTAAAAGACAAAACTATTATGAATAACTTTATAGAATTTGTTAATGAATATATAATATAAAATATGTAAATTATGACATCAAAAGCATAAAATGTGTGTAGGGACCATAAAAAAGTAGTTTTTATATGCAATCAAAGTTAAGCTGTTATTAGCTTAAAATAGACTGTTATAACTATAAGATGTTTTATGTAAGCCTCATGATAACCACAAAGCAAAAACCTATACTAGATACACAAAAGATAAAGAGAAAGGAATCAAAGCATACCACCATGGAAAATCATCAAATCACAAAGAAAGATAGCAATAGAGGAAGAAGGGTACAAGGGAACTACAAAACAGCCAGAAAATAATTAATAAGATGGCAATAGTAAATCCTTAAGTATCAAAAATTACCTTAAATGTAAATGGATTATATCCTCCAATCAAAAGATATATGGTGACCAAATGGATGAAAAAACAAGACCCAACTTCCTACAAGAGACTCATTTCAGCTTTCAGGACACACATAGGCTCAAAATAAAGGAATGTTAAAAAAAATACATTCCATGCAAATGGAAACCATAAGAGAGCCAGAGGTAGTTATGCTTATATCGTACAAAATAGTCCTTAAGTCAAAAACTGTAAAAAGAGACAAAGTCATTTTATAATGACTAAGAGGTCAATTAATCAAGAAGATATAACAATTGTAAATATTTATGAATCCAACTTCAGAGCACCTAAATATATTAAGCACTAACGATCTGAAAGGAGAGGCAGACAGCAATGCAGTAATAGTATGGGACAACAATACCCCACTTTCAACAAAGGATTTAAAATCCAGAGACAAAATCAATAAGGAAACATTGGATTTGAACTACACTTTGGAATAAATGGGCCTAACACACATATACAAGAATATTCTACCCAGTGTCAACAGAATACACATTTTTCTCAAGCACAGATGGAAGATTCTCCAGGATAGATCTTGTGTTAGGTCACAAAACAAATATTAACAAATTTAAGAAGGTTGAAATCATCAAATATCTTTTCTTACCAAAATAGTATGAAACTAGAAATTACTAATAGAAGGAAAAGTGGAAAATTCACAAACATGTGGAAATCAATACATTCCTAAGTGGCTAATGGGTCAAAGAAGAAATAAAAACATCTTGAATGAAGCAAAAAGGGAAATGCAACATACCAAAGCTTATGAGATGCAGCAAAAACAGTTCTAAAAAAGAAATTTATAGAAATAAGTATCTACATTAAGAAAAAAAGAAAGGTCTCAAAAAAAATCCACCCAATTTTACACCTCAAAAAACTAGGAAAAGAAAAAACTAAATCCAATGTTAGCAGAAGGAAGAAAATAACAGAGATCTGAACAGAAATAAATGAAATAGAAACCAGAAAAACAATAGAAGAGATCAATGAACCTAATAGCTAGTTTTTTGAAAAGGTAAACAAAACTGAAAAACTATTAACTAGACTAACCAAAAGGGAGAAGAAACAATGAATAAAATAAGAAATAAAAGATGAAGAATTATAAATGATGCCCCAGAAATAGAAAGGATATTAAGAGACTACTATGAAAACGTAAATGCAACAAGTTGGATAAGCTGGAAGACTTATAACCTACCAAGTCTGAATTATGAAGAAATAGAAAATCTGATCAGACTAATAATGAGTAATGAAATTGAAGCAATAATCAAGCAATAATCAAGCAATAATCAAAAATCTTCCAACAAAGAAAAATCCAGGAACAGATGGCTTCATGGGTGTATGCTACAAAAATTTTAAAAATTAAGACCAATTCTTCTCAAACTCTTCAAAAAAAATTGAAGAAAAGACCCCCCACACCCCACACCAAGCTTATTGTATGAGGCCAGCATTACCTTGATACCAAAAACAAGCAAGGACACTGGAAGAAAAGAGAAAAACATACCAAAATCTCTGATGAACACAATGCAAAAATCCTTAACAAAATACTAACAAACCAAATTCAACAGCACACTAAGAAGTTAATCAAATGAGATTTATCCTTGAGATGCAAACGTGCTTCATCACATACAAATCTCAGTATATGTGATACATCACATTAACAGAATGGGCAAAAATTATATGATTTTCTCAATAGATGCAGAAAAAATAGTTGACAATATTCAACACTTTTATCAAAACAAAAAGATAAATGCAGGCAAGGATGTGAAGAAAAGGGAACCCTTGTACACTGTTGGTTGGAATGTAAGCTGGTACAGTCATTATGGAAAACAGCATAGAGGTTACTCAAAAATTAAAACTAGATCTACTGTATGATCCAGCAGTCTCACATCTGAAGGGAACACTCAAAAGAAATGAAATCAGTATCTCAAAGAGAGACCTGCACTCACATGTTCACTGAACCATTATTCACAATACCCAATACATGAAAACAGCCTAAGTGTCCACTAATAGATTGATAGATAAAGAAAATACACACACACACACACTGGAATATTTTTCAGTCTTAAGGAAGAAGGAAGTCCTGCCATTTGTGAGAACATGGATATACCTGGAAGGCATTATGCTAGGTGAAATAAGCCAAACACAGAAACATAAATACTGTATAATCTCATTTATGTATGGCATCCGAAAAAAGGAAAAAGTGAATTCATAGAAACAGAATAAAATGGGGGTATCAGAAATGGGGAGATGTTGGTCAAAGGGCACAAACTTTCAGTTATTAGATAAATAGATTCTGGGGATCTAATTTATACCGTGGTGACTATAGTTAATTATATCGTACCGTATACTTAAAATTTGTTAACAGAGCAGATCTTAAGTGGTCTCACCACACACACACGTACAAAAAGGTAACTGTGAGGTGATAGATGTATTAATTAAATTCATTGTAGTAATCATTTCACAGCATATACATATATCAAGTCAAATCAATCATCAAGATGTACACTTTAAATATACACAGTTTAATTTGTCAATTTACCTCAATAAAGCTGGGGCAGGATGGGGAGAGATGTAGAATTGAGAAGACTAGGTGATTGGGTATGAGAGGTTAGAAAGAGAGGAGCCAGGATTACTAGTGGTTTTGGCCATGTCATTTACTGAGGAGGTGAACACATGATAAGAGCAGCTTTAATAGGAAGCTAGTGAGTTTAGTTTCGGATAGGTTTGAAATACCAATGAGGCCTTCCTAATGGGGAAGTCAATTAGAATTTGGTTATATAGGCTGGAGATAAGTATTTTGGATTCAGTGTTATACTGCTGGCTGTTCATTAAAACTTTAATTCTATTTCTTAGATATTCAACTACATACACTTCATGGCTTTTTTTCCCCCCAGTCAGTTGTGGCAATGTGACTAGATCTGACCAATAGGACATGAGTGTATTCAATGTGTGTCATTCCTGAACCAAGGCTTTTAAGGAGCTGGTATGCCTTCTCCATGTTCTCTTCCCCCTTTAGCAGAATGGGAGCAAACAGTGACAAGATCCTAGGGGATATTGGATTCACAAGATTGAAGCATTTGAGTTCTTGAATTTTCATATACAAAAAAAAAATCTTCCCACCCACCAGGAATACTCACTTTGGACTACTATATGAGAAAGCAACACTATTGTGTTTGAGCCCTACATTTTGTAGCTTTTTAGCTTACCTTAATAAATACAGGTAGTGACAGAAACAGTAAATTTGGTGAGATGGCCTAGGGTGTACAGAGCAGTGAGAGAAGTTGCCAAGGAAACCCCCCAAGAAAGATTTACATTTAAGGGACGACGGGAGGAAGATGAACCTGTGAGGGAGACAGGAGGATCAAGTAGAAAGACAAGAAAATTCAGAAAACTGTAAGCTCAAAGAATCCAAGGACAGAGCATCAGCTGTGCTCTGTAGTCCACATGCATGAGCAGAGGAAGGCAGCACTGGTCTACAGTCAAGGTTCTACTGGGAGAATAATGCAAAAAAAGAGAGAAAGTAAATATTTGAGGTGATGAAGAATAAGATGAATTAGGAAAGAAAATACAGTCTTAGAGAGGAAATAAATAGGAGAACAGCAGAAAAATCAGGATTGGTTAAAGAATGTGTGTCATAAAAGTAACAGTAAGAGAAATCAACAGGGATTGATTTTAGATTAAGATGGTAGAAGTGCAGCAGTTCTAGGTGACAATTATGTCTAGGGTATAGTCATGGGAGAAGACAGCTAAAGAGGTAGATAGCTGAGATGAAGACCAGTGGAGGTGAGGAAGCAATGGCTTTGGATAATTGTTTCCCCTGGAAGCTGAGTTGAGCCATGCTGATAATTTGACTTGGGTAGAGTACAAAGAAGAATGCATTCCTTAGCCCATTAGTTTATCATAATGGATGAGACACTTTATCTCATGGGCTGACTTTCCTAAGTTCAAATCCTTGTTTTCAACTTAACTAATTGCATCCTTTTGGGCAAGTTACTTACCTCTGTCAGTTTTTCCTCTATAAAGTGGGCATAATAATAATAGTACTTATCTCAAGGGTTAACGTTCCTAGAACAAAGTTTGTTCACAGAGTAAGCTCTAAAAAACCTTAGCTACTATTATTATTTTAATTTATATTATGATGATATTATTAAAACGTGTTTGGATTTTGTAAGTTTCTGTTGTTTACCAAAAGTAAACAAGGGAAATCATACACACACAGCTCAGTTCCCACCATTATAAGTGTGGTGAGGACTAGAGAATATATTATGAATTATGATGGCAAGCCTATGCCTCATAACAAGAAGTAAAGGCTTAATTTTGGCTTCATGGAAAACCTTTAATTTAGGATGCAAGTGCCATATATATGTTATATTCTTAGGCTGAGTATTGATTCAGTCTTTTGGTGCAGAAGTGTCACAACTAGGAATTTTCTCAGAGCCTCTGTTGATTCAACTTCTAACATCAGTGATGAAATTAACTACGTTATTTGACTTTGGGTTATTATCACTAAGTGAAAAACTAGCTCATGAGCCAATGGCTCATGAGTCCTTTGATTTTCCATCAGGCAGGATGACTCAACTGTTTCAACCTTTGCCATGTTTAGATCTTTATAGCTCTGTACTAACTAGCTGAAGTGGCTTTGGCCCAACACAGTCTAATAGGAAAGGGCGAGCTAAGAGTAAAAAATACCCCTAACAATTCCAAATGAATTAAAAGTAAATAGATTGACAACACTACCCTTTCCACCAGCTAATTCAAAGCTTGTATTCATCTGATTCAAATGGAGTCAAATTCATCTAATTCCCCTGACTTCCTAACACAACTGCATTCCAAAGGCTGAGTGCTTAGTGATCTTTCCCAATTACCTTGCTTTTTGTTAAAAAAAGGAGGGGGAGGGGCTTATGTCTGACAAAATAGAATTACTATTTATTTTTCAAAAAATATGATTTTTAAAATATCATACTGCTCTACTTATTCTCAGAGAGGCAACAGTAGGGATGGCTAAAAGGCCTATTCAAATGACTACAGAAATTTTATTTTGCAGAAATACTCATAAGCAAATACAAGGGATCATATCAAATTAACTAAGAGGTCTCTGCTTAAAGTAGTTCATTACTGATAACCATACATTTTGATACTCATGTCTTAAGTTATTTTTATGACTTGGGGTGGAGGGTGGGGGCAACTGTCAGTGGTCCTCACATAATCTTGTGTGTGTGTGTGCACGTGTGTGTGTGTATGTGTATGTTCATTGGTTGAGTTATAGGCCATCCCTAACTTTTATGCAAAACGCATTTTAAACATCCCATTCTACTGTTGAAATGTGAGAAAGTCAACTTGATTGTGTATGTGTGCTGGGGGCAAGGGCATAGGACAGGGATGATTGGAGAGGGGCTGGGGATGTTCCATTTGAAAAAAGAGAAAAAGAATCCTTAATTTTTTCTGGGTTCTTAGGTAGATATGATCATCAAGGATATATTGCCAGTACTACATTCATGTTCTTTTAATTATTTTACTGTCTGAAGTCCAATGTGTCTTCAAATGAAAATGAAGCCTTGCTACTTCTATACCTAATGATGTTTCCATCCTTCTTCCACATGTAATAAGTTCATGACACCTAGAGGTTTAATTTCTAGTATCAAATGTTTTATTTTTCACTCCTTTTTCATTTTTTAATTTATTGAAGTATAATTGATTTACAATGTTGTGTTAGTTGCTGCTGTACAGCAAAGTGACTGAGTTATACACACACACACACACACACACACACACACACACACACACACACACATATACTTTTAAAATTCTTTCCCATTATGGTTTATTGCAGGATATTGAATATAGTTCCCTGTGTTATGCAGTAGGACCTTGTTTTTCATCCATTCTATATGTAATAGGTTGCATCTGCTAATCCCAAACTCCCAATTCACCACCCCACCCCCTGGCAACTACAAGTCTGTTCTCTGTCTGTGAGTCTGTTTCTGTTTTGTAAATAAGTTCATTTGTATAATTATTTTAGATTGCACATATCAGTGATATCATATGATATTTGTCTTTCTCTTTCTGACTTACTTCACTTTGTATGATAATCTCTAGGTCCATCCATGTTGCTGCAAATGGCATTATTTCATTTGCTTTTATGGCTAAGTAGTATTCCATTGTGTATATATATATATATATATATATATATATACACACACAACATCTTTTCCATTCATCTATTTTCCACTCCCTTTTTAAATTAATAAGATCAAAATGCAGGATAATAATCTATTGCACAGTCATTGCTGAACAAACAAAATGGTGAGATTCCAAAGTTGAACTATTTGGAGTCAGCCAATGTCATCATGGGAGAGCCCAAAATATTTGCTCCACCAGGGATGGAAAGAGCAAAGACTTGGCATATTAAAGGTCTTTTACAAATATAAGATACAAAAAACACAGGCTATTTGAAAGTTAGTTATCTGAAAGTCAAAACATTTGTGAAAATGCTACATCATAATCTATTTATTTTTTTGAAAAACTCCTATATTTCAACATATGCTTTAATTTGCTTTATTATTTCCCACTTTATTGAAGTATGTTCCACATGTGCTTTAATCTTTTTCTTTAGTATTTCCACACTGGAATCTCTGATAGTTGGAATTAAAGACAGTGACTTTGTGCTACTTTAGCCCCATCAGGATCATGGGTTCTATTTGCTTCTTTATTCCCAATAATAGTCAAGTCAGTGATGGATCACCTTACATTGACCATTTGGCTGGAACATGATATTATGTTGTTCAGAGTTTGGGACTTTGGTCTTACTATATTGTTATTTATCAACTCTGCCGTTGATACTCTAACCCTTTCCCCTCTTTCTTCACTTATTGCATCTGTTTTTTTGCACTCTGAACAGTGTTTGTGGGTTATCTTCATGGACTCAGTAGGATTCTATTCGTGCCTGCTTTGGCTAACCAACTGAATGTAGCTGCTACTTGGACCTCAAAATATGTCTACTTTTCCCTTTGGTTCTCTTGGATGTGACCTCTGACCTCTTTGGCTAGAGATGTTCTAAATCCCCTATTGTCTAGGTGAACTTCTATCCTGATTTGTCATGGCCAAAACTTTCCCAATGTGACAGACATTTAAGAGCTTCTCCTTTATAAAACATAGACTATATATAGATATTTAAATAAAATAACATTTACCTTTCACAAAAATGGCAGCCTACACGCCCTAACTAGATTTAGACAAGTGTAGATTTAATCCAAAGTAAGATAGCTAGTAACATGAATATCCATGTAACCAATAGAAATCCAGCTATATAAGTAGTTGTTTTGATAAGAGCATCATCAACGATGATTGCATCTTTAAGAACTAATTGTTTCGTATTTTGCAGCTATACTGTTCTTAGAAATGAATGGTACTAAGCAGGAAGAAGTGATGCAGTTAAGAAAACTAGTGCAGGGAAGTACAACAGTTAAGAACACAGACTCTGGATTCAAACTACCTATGTCAATGTCTTTACTTAGATACTGTGCTTTAGTAACTTTAGGAAAGTTGCTTTGTCTCTCTATTCTTGTTTCTTCATCTAAATCTCATAGTGTCTTTGTGAGTATTAAAAGAGATAAAAGATGTAAGTTGCTTAAATTTATGACCAGCACAAAGCAAGAGCTCAGTATTAAAAACAACTAACATTTTCTGAGCATTTATTCTGAGTCAGGTACTATTCTATGCACTTTTCTTATTTTAATTCAGTTAATTCTCATAATGATCCTGTAAAATTGGTGCTCTTATTCCTACATTAGAGATGATAACCCTTAGGCACATGATAGAAGTGGATATTTAACCTCTGCCTCTGCTTCCTGAATCCACAGTCTTAACTGTTCCACAATACTGACCATTGACTAATGTTGTCTTTATTATTCCAATTTCTGGAAAAAATAAATTTCTAAATTCTCTGCAATCTAGTTTCATTACATTTTGGGGGTCTCCATACCTTAGTTAGAATAGCATCTTCCTCATTGAATTTCACCCTTCTCTTGCCTAACTCACCAACTTCCTTCTCTTTGGTTTCCACTTGTACCATAGATACTATACAAATTCAAATCTTGTTTGAGGAGGGTCAGTACTACTTAATGAGTGAAACAGTAAGCCCCTTGATAGCAGGAACATAAGAACCACCAGTGCTGTGCTGAGAACACATTATGGGCCCCATAATATTTTCGGATGGATGCTTACATAACTAATGACTTCAGTTTACTTTAAATACAGTGTAAGAGGTTTGAAGCCTCTTATGAATACGGAAAGGTTATCCCAATGAATTATTTAGTATATCTTCTGATGAGGTTCATAGAGATTCTAGCTTTTCCTAATTGCTGCTCTGGTTAAGCAATGAAGAACAAACTGATCTTTATGTAATGGCATGAATATGAATTCAGTCATGCCTAGAATACTATCCCAACCCTTGCTCTTATTCTGCCCCTTAGCTGCGAAAGGAACCCAGAAAGTAGATATTCCAGGAATTCTGACAATGTAAATTATTCCAGTCTCCCAGCAGGGCCTGCTGGCACAATGAGGTCATACAAACTCAGGCTGTGCATTCTGTTGCTAGCTTACTACACTGTCTTTAATTCCCAAAAAAGTCAGTTATGCATAAAGAACAATTCAGCTGAAACTGGAGCATTTTCACTGATAACAGCACTTCAGGGTGACAAGCCAGAGAGGTCTGTAGCTTCCTAGCACCAGAACTGGGTGTTACAGAACTTTCTCTTACCTACTGATAGTTCAGCTGTACCATTTTTATTAGTGATAAAGGAACGGATCACCCTGTGTGTTGAACAATCTGAATGTAATAATCTTTTAGATGATTTCTACTTGTGATGCCATCTTGACAGTGTGAATAGGACTGAAATCTCAGTTTTTTTCTTAGTGAGTTCTCTTTTTAGCTTTTTATCAAACCAAGGGACAGAAGAGCAGTGGCTTTTCTCTGACAGATATGAGGCATTTCTTCTAGAAGAAAATATAAGTGGAGGACTATAGTCTATTTTTTTCCTTTTTTTTAAATTGAAGTATAGTTTATTTACAATGTGTTAATTACTGCTGTACAGCAAAGTGACTGTTATACATATATATACACATTCTTTTTCATATTCTTTTCCTTTATGGTTTATCACAGGATATTGAATTTTTTTTTTTTTTTTTTAAACATCTTTATTGGGGTATAATTGCTTTACAATGGTGTGTTAGTTTCTGCTTTATAACAAAGTGAATCAGCTATACATATACATATGTTCCCATATGTCTTCCCTCTTGTGTCTCCCTCCCTCCCACTCTCCCCATCCCACCCTTCCAGGCTGTCACAAAGCACCGAGCTAATATCCCTGTGCCTTGCGGCTGCTTCCCCCCAGCTATCTACCTTACTACGTTTGTTAGTGTGTATATGTCCATGACTCTCTCTCGCCCTGTCAAAACTCACCCCTCCCCCTCCCCATACCCTCAAGTCCGTTCTCCAGTAGGTCTGCGTCTTTATTCCTATCTTACCCCTAGGTTCTTCATGACATTTTTTTCCCTTAAATTCCATATATATGTGTTAGCATACGGTATTTGTCTTTTTCTTTCTGACTTACTTCACTCTGTATGACAGACTCTAGGTCTATCCATCTCATTACAAATAGCTCAATTTCATTTCTTTTTAAGGCTGAGTAATATTCCATTGTGTATATGTGCCACATCTTCTTTATCCATTCATCCGATGATGGGCGCTTAGGTTGTTTCCATGTCCTGGCTATTGTAAATAGAGCTGCAATGAACATTTTGGTACATGACTCTTTTTGAATTTTGGTTTTCTCAGGGTATATGCCAAGTAGTGGGATTGCTGGGTCATATGGTAATTCTATTTGTAGTTTTTTAAGGAATCTCCATACTGTTCTCCACAGTGGCTGAACCAATTCACATTCCCACCAGCAGTGCAAGAGTGTCCCCTTTTCTCCACACCCTCTCCAGCATTTATTGTTTCTAGATTTTTTGATGATGGCCATTCTGACTGGTGTGAGATGATATCTCATTGTAGTTTTGATTTGCATTTCTCTAATGATTAATGATGTTGAGCATTCTTTCATGTGTTTGTTGGCATTCTGTATATCTTCTTTGGAGAAATGTCTATTTAGGTCTTCTGCCCATTTTTGGATGGGGTTGTTTGTTTTTTTGTTATTGAGCTGCATGAGCTGCTTGTAAATTTTGGAGATTAATCCTTTGTCAGTTGCTTCATTTGCAAATGTTTTCTCCCATTCTGAGGGTTGTCTTTTGGTCTTGGTTATGGTTTCCTTTGCTGTGCAAAAGCTTTGAAGTTTCATTAGGTCCCATTTGTTTATTTTTGTTTTTATTTCCATTACTCTAGGAGGTGGGTCAGAAAGGATCTTGCTGTGATTTATGTCATAGAGTGTTCTTCCTATGTTTTCTTCTAAGAGTTTGATAGTTTCTGGCCTTACATTTAGGTCTTTAATCCATTTTGAGCTTATTTTTGTGTATGGTGTTAGGGAGTGATCTAATCTCATACTTTTACATGTACCTGTCCAGTTTTCCCAGCACCATTTATTGAAGAGGCTGTCCTTTCTCCACTGTACATTCCTGCCTCCTTTATCAAAGATAAGGTGTCCATATGTGCGTGGGTTTATCTCTGGGCTTTCTATCCTGTTCCACTGATCTATCTTTCTGTTTTTGTGCCAGTACCATACTGTCTTGATTACTGTTGCTTTGTAATATAGTCTGAAGTCAGGGAGCCTTATTCCTCCAGCTCCTTTTTTCGTTCTCAAGATTGCTTTGGCTATTCGGGGTCTTTTGTGTTTCCATACAAATTGCGAAATTTTTTGTTCTAGTTCTGTGAAAAATGCCAGTGGTAGTTTGATAGGGATTGCATTGAATCTGTAGATTGCTTTGGGTAGTAGAGTCATTTTCACAATGTTGATTCTTCCCATCCAAGAACATGGTATATCTCTCCATCTATTTGTATCATCTTTAATTTCTTTCATCAGTGTCTTATAATTTTCTGCATACAGGTCTTTCGTCTCCTTAGGTAGGTTTATTCCTAGATATTTTATTCTTTTTGTTGCAATGGTAAATGGGAGTGTTTTCTTGATTTCACTTTCAGATTTTTCATCATTAGTATATAGGAATGCCAGAGATTTCTGTGCATTAATTTTGTATCCTGCTACTTTACCAAATTCATTGATTAGCTCTAGTAGTTTTCTGGTAGCATCTTTAGGATTCTCTATGTATAGTATCATGTCATCTGCAAACAGTGACAGCTTTACTTCTTCTTTTCCGATTTGGATTCCTTTTATTTCCTTTTCTTCTCTCATTGCTGTGGCTAAAACTTCCAAAACTATGTTGAATAAGAGTGGTGAGAGTGGGCAACCTTGTCTTGTTCCTGATCTTAGTGGAAATGCTTTCAGTTTTTCACCATTGAGGATGATGTTTGCTGTGGGCTTGTCATATATGGCTTTTATTATGTTTAGGAAAGTTCCCTCTATGCCTACTTTCTGGAGGGTTTTTATCATAAATGGGTGTTGAATTTTGTCGAAAGCTTTCTCTGCATCTATTGAGATGATCATATGGTTTTTCTCCTTCAATTTGTTAATATGGTTTATCACATTGATAGATTTGCGTATATTGAAGAATCCTTGCATTCCTGGAATAAACCCCACTTGATCATGGTGTATGATCCTTTTAATGTGCTGTTGGATTCTGTTTGCTAGTATTTTGTTGAGGATTTTTGCATCTATGTTCATCAGTGATATTGGCCTGTAGTTTTCTTTCTTTGTGACATCCTTGTCTGGTTTTGGTATCAAGGTGATGGTGGCTTCGTAGAAGGAATTTGGGAGTGTTCCTCCCTCTGCTATATTTTGGAAGAGTTTGAGAAGGATAGGTGTTAGCTCTTCTCTAAACGTTTGATAGAATTCACCTGTGAAGCCATCTGGTCCTGGGCTTTTGTTTGTTGGAAGGTTTTTAATCACAGTTTCAATTTCAGTGCTTGTGATTGGTCTGTTCATATTTTCTATTTCTTCCTGATTCAGTCTTGGCAGGTTGTGCATTTCTAAGAATTTGTCCATTTCTTCCAGATTGTCCATTTTATTGGCATAGAGTTGCTTGTAGTAATCTCTCATGATTTTTTTTATTTCTGCAGTGTCAGTTGTTACTTCTCCTTTTTCATTTCTAATTCTATTGATTTGAGTCTTCTCCCTTTTTTTCTTGATGAGTCTGGCTAGTGGTTTATCTATTTTGTTTATCTTCTCAAAGAACCAGCTTTTAGTTTTATTGATCTTTGCTATTGTTTCCTTCATTTCTTTTTCATTTATTTCTGATCTGATTTTTATGATTTCTTTCCTTCTGCTAGCTTTGGGGTTTTTTTGTTCTTCTTTCTCTAATTGCTTGAGGTGCAAGGTTAGGCTGTTTATTCGAGATGTTTCCTGCTTCTTAAGGTGGGCTTGTATTGCTATAAACTTCCCCCTTAGAACTGCTTTTGCTGCATCCCATAGGTTTTGGGTCGTTGTGTCTCCATTGTCATTTGTTTCTAGGTATTTTTTTATTTCCTCTTTGATTTCTTCAGTGATCACTTCATTATTAAGTAGTGTATTGTTTAGCCTCCATGTGTTTGTATTTTTTACAGATCTTTTCCTGTAATTGATATCTAGTCTCATGGCGTTGTGGTCGGAAAAGATACTTGATACAATTTCAGTTTTCTTAAATTTACCAAGGCTTGATTTGTGACCCAAGATATGATCTATCCTGGAGAATGTTCCATGAGCACTTGAGAAAAATGTGTATTCTGTTGTTTTTGGATGGAGTGTCCTATAAATATCAATTAAGTCCATCTTGTTTAATGTATCATTTAAAGCTTGTGTTTCCTTATTTATTTTCATTTTGGATGATCTGTCCATGGGTGAAAGTGGGGTGTTAAAGTCCCCTACTATGAATGTGTTACTGTTGATCTCCCCTTTTATGGTTGTTAGTATTTGCCTTATGTATTGAGGTGCTCCTATGTTGGGTGCATAAATATTTACAATTGTTATATCTTCTTCTTGGATCGATCCCTTGATCATTATGTAGTGTCCTTCTTTGTCCCTTTTAATAGTCCTTATTTTAAAGTCTATTTTGTCTGATATGAGAATTGCTACTCCAGCTTTCTTTTGGTTTCCATTTGCATGGAATATCTTTTTCCATCCCCTTACTTTCAGTCTGTATGTGTCTCTAGTTCTGAAGTGGGTCTCTTGTAGACAGCATATATAAGGGTCTTGTTTTTGTATCCATTCAGCCAATCTGTGTCTTTTGGTGGGAGCATTTAGTCCATTTACATTTAAGGTAATTATCGATATGTATGTTCCTATTTCCATTTTATATATTGTTTTGGGTTCGCTACTATAGGTCATTTCCTTCTCTTGTGTTTCGTGTCTAGAGAAGTTCCTTTAGCATTTGTTGTAAAGCTGGTTTGGTGGTGCTGAACTCTCTCAGCTTTTGCTTGTCTGTAAAGGTTTTCATTTCTCCATCAAATGTGAATGAGGTCCTTGCTGGGTAGAGTAGTCTTGGTTGCAGGCTATTCTCCTTCATCACTTTCAGTATGTCCTGCCACTCCCTTCTGGCTTGTAGGGTTTCTGCTGAGAGATCAGCTGTTAACCTTATGGGGATTCCCTTGTGTGTTATTTGTTGTTTTTCCCTTGCTGCTTTTAATATGCTTTCTTTGTATTTAATTTTTGACAGTTTGATTAATATGTGTCTTGGCGTGTTTCTCCTTGTATTTATCCTGTATGGGACCCTCTGTGCTTCCTGGACTTGATTAACTATTTCCTTTCCCATATTAGGGAAGTTTTCAACTATAATCTCTTCAAATATTTTCTCAGTCCCTTTCTTTCTTTCTTCTTCTTCTGGAACCCCTATAATTCGAATGTTGGTGCGTTTCATGTTGTCCCAGAGGTCTCTGAGACTGTCCTCAGTTCTTTTCATTCTTTTTTCTTTATTCTGCTCTGCAGTATTTATTTCCACTACTTTATCTTCCAGGTCACTTATCCGTTCTTCTGCCTCATTTATTCTGCTATTGATCCTATCTAGAGTGATTTTAATTTCATTTATTGCATTGTTCATCGTTGCTTGTTTCATCTTTAGTTCTTGTAGATCCTTGTTAACTGTTTCTTGCATTTTTGTCCATTCTACTTCCAAGATTTCGGATCATCCTTACTATCATTATTCTGAATTCTTTTTCAGGTAGATTGCCTATTTCCTCTTCATTTGTTAGGTCTGGTGGGTTTTTATCTTGCTCCTTCATCTGCTGTGTGTTTTTCTGTCTTCTCATTTTGCTTATCTTACTGTGTTTGGGGTCTCCTTTTTGCAGGCTGCACTTTCGTAGTTCCCGTTGTTTTTGATGTCTGTCTCCAGTGGCTAAGGTTGTTTCAGTGGGTTGTGTAGGCTTCCTGGTGGAGGGGACTAGTGCCTGTGTTGTGCTGGATGAGGCTGGATCTTGTCTCTCTAGTGGGCAGGTTCACGTCTGGTGGTGTGTTTTGGGGTGTCTGTGGCCTTATTATGATTTTAGGCAGCCTCTCTGCTAATGGGTGGGGTTGTGTTCCTGTTTTGCTAGTTGTTTGGCATAGGTTGTCCAGCACTGTGGCTTGCTGGTCGTTGAGTGAAGCTGGGTGCTGGTGTTAAGATGGAGGTCTCTGGGATATTTCCACCGTTTAATATTATGTGGAGCTGGGAGGTCTCTTGTTGACCAGTGTCCTGAAGTTGGCTCTCCTACCTCAGAGGCAGAGCCCTGACTCCTGGCTGGAGCACCAAGAGCCTTTCATCCACACAGCTCAGAATAAAAGGGAGAAAAAGTAGGGAGAATTAGTAGAAGTATGAGTAAAGAAAGAAGGAAAGGAGGAAAGGAAGGAAGGAAGAAAGAAGCAAAGAAGGAAAGAAAGGAGGGAGGGAGGGAGGGAGGGAGGAAGGAAGGAAGGAGGGAAAGAAGGAAAAAAGACAGAAAGAAAGATGATACAGTAAAAATAAAATAAAGTATAATATAGTTATTGAATTAAAAAATATTTAGAAAAAAAAAAAAAAAGGGACGGATAGAACCTTAGGACAAATGTTGGAAGCAAAGCTATACAGAGAAAATCTTACACAGAAGCATACACATACACCTTCACAAAAAGAGGTAAAGGGGGAAAAATCATAAATCCTGCTCCCTGAGACCACCTCCTCAATTTGGGGTGATTCGTTGTCTAAAGGAGGGAAGGAAGGAAGGAAAGAAAGAAAGAACGAAGGTAAAGTATAATAAAGTTATCACAATTAAACTTAATTATTAAGAAAAAGAATTTTTAAAAAAAAAGTCATGGACGGATAGAGCCCTAGGACAAATGGTGGAAGCAAGAGTGTACAGATAGGATCTCACACAGAAGCATACACGTACACATTCACAAAAAGAGGAAAAGGGAAAAAAATCATAGATCTCGCTCCTAAATTCCACCTCTTCAATTTGGGATCATTCCTTGTCTATTCAGGTATTCCACAGATGCAGGGTATATCAAGTTGATTGTGGAGCTTTAATCCGCTGCTTCTGTGGCTGCTGGGAGAGATTTCCCTTTCTCTTCTTTGTTCTCACAGCTCACAGGAGCTCAGCTTTGGATTTGGCCCTGCCTCTGCGTGTAGGTCGCTGGAGGGCGTCTGTTTTTTCGCTCAGACAGGACGGGGTTAAAGGAGCCGCTGATTCGGGGCCTCCGGCTCACTCAGGCCGGGGGTTGGGGGATGGGGGTAGGAGGGGCACTACGTGCGGGGCGGGCCTGCGGCTGCAGAGGCAGCGTGACGTTGCGGCAGAGGCCGGCGTGATGTTGCACCAGCCTGAGACCCGCCGTGCGTAGTCCCGGGGAAGTTGTCCCTGGATCCCGGGAACCTGGCAGTGGCGGGCTGCACAGGCTCCGCGGAAGAGGGGTGTGGAGAGTGACCTGTGCTCGCACACAGGCCCCTTGGTGGCGGCAGCAGCAGCCTTAGCGTCTCCCGCCCGTCTCTGGGGTCCGCGGTTTTAGCCGCGGTTCGCGCCCGTCTCTGGGGTTTGCGCTTTCAGCCGCGGCTCGCGCCCGTCTTGGGGGCTCGCGCCCTCAGCCGCGGCTCGCGCCCGTCTCTGGGGTTCGCGCTTTTAGCCGCGGCTCGCGCCCGTCTCTGGAGTTCCTTTAAGCAGCGCTCTTAAACCCCTCTCCTCGCGCACCAGGAAACAAAGAGGGAAGAAAAAGTCTCTTGCCTCTTCGGCCGGTGCAGGCTTTTCCCCGAACTCCCTCCCGGCTAGTCGTGGTGCACTAACCCCTTCAGGCTATGTTCAAGCCGCCAACCCCAGTCCTCTCCCTGAGCTCCGTCCAAAACCAAAACCCGAGCCTCAGCTCGCAGCCCCGCCCGCCCCGGCGGGTGAGCAGACAAGCCACTCGGGTTGGTGAGTGCCGGTCAGCACCGATCGTCTGTGCAAGAATCTCCCGGCTTTGCCCTCCGTACCCGTCGCTGTGCACTACTCCGCGGTCCCGAAACTCCCCCCTCTGCCTCCCGCAGTCTCCGCCCGCGGAGGGGCTTCCTAGTGTGTGGAAACTTTTCCTCCTTCACAGCTCCCTCCCACTGGTGCAGGTGCCGTCCTTATTCTTTTGTCTCTGTTTTTTCTTTTGCCCTACCCAGTTACGTGGGGAGTTTCTTGCCTTTTGGGAGGTCTGAGGTCTTCTGCCAGCCTTCAGTAGGAGTTCTGTAGGAGTTGTTCCACGTGTGGATGTATTTCTGGTGTATCCGTGGGGAGGAAGGCGATCTCCGCGTCTTACTCTTCCGCCATCTTCCTTGAACCCCAGGATATTGAATATTGTTCCCTGTGCTATACAGTAGAATCTTGTTGTTTATCCATTCTATACATACCAGCTTGCATCTGCTAATCCCAAACTCCCAATCCATCCCTCTCCCACCCCCCTACCCCTCGGCAACCACCAGTCTATTCTCTATGTCCATGATTCTGTTTCTGTCTCACAGATAGGTTCATTTGTGTCATTTTTTTTTTTTTTTTTTTTTTTTTTTTTTTTGCGGTACGCGGGCCTCTCACTGTTGTGGCCTCTCCCGTTGCGGAGCAACAGGCTCCGGACGCGCAGGCTCAGTGGCCATGGCTCACGGGCCCAGCCGCTCCGCGGCATGTGGGATCCTCCCACACCGGGGCACGAACCCGTGTCCCCTGCATCGGCAAGCGGACTCTCAACCACTGCGCCACCAGGGAAGCCCATTTGTGTCATATTTTAAATTCCACGTATAAGTGATATCATATGATATTTGGCTCTCTCTTTCTGACTGACTTCACTTAGTATGATAATCTCTAGTTGCATCCATGTTGCTGCAAATAGCATTTCATTCTTTTTTATGACTGAGTAGTATTTCATTGTATATATGTACTAAATCTTCTTTATCCATCCATTCATCTGTTGATGGACACTTAGGTTGTTTCAATGTCTTGGCTATTGTGAATAGCGCTGCTATGGACATAGGGGTGCATGTTTTTTTTTGTATTATAGTTTTGTCTATGATATATGCTCAGGAGTGAGATTGCTGGATCATATGGTAATTCTATTTTTAGTTTTCTGAGAAACCTCCATGCTGTTTTCCACAATGGCTGCACCAACTTACATTCCCACCAGATTTCTCCATATCTACAGGCAATTTTAATACAAGAAGCTCAATGAAATTGGAAGTGCCCCCTTCTCTATTAAGCATCCTATCTCCTAAATATCACTAGTCCTATTTGTATGTGGTAAAAGCAATGTTCAGCAATATTCAAGGTCAAGATATATATGAGTAAAATGACTCACTTTAAAACAAATATAGGGTACCTCTGCTTATTAGAAGGTAAATTATAGGACTTACTAGTAAATAGCCAGTAATGCTGGAACTTTTATAAAGTGGGAAAAAAATTCTCCCACGACTTATCCCAAAACCATTAGACATTATATTATTTAGTGATAAATGTGTTGCCAGATTTTGTAAAATATAAATTAAGTCATAATCCCCAGAGAGAAGACATGGGAAAACAATTTCTCTATTCAGTGTTTTTAAATAACAGAAAATAGTAGGGCCTTTGCTAATTCTAGTAGATAAATTTCTTAGAAGTATTATACATGTGACTGGATACCTAGAAGAAAAGTGGTCAGAAGACTACAAACCCAGACTTAGACTTCTATTACATGTGTGCAGATAGGAGTTGGTAGGTTCATTAAGTCATACGAAATTTGTCTTGTATATGAGCTTGACTAGACTGGGGAAAATATTTGTCCTTTGGGGAGAAAGAATTGTATATACCATCTGATACTAATTGAAACCAAAGTCACAAGCCCAGCCTCTTATCAAAGCTGCTCTTTCAAGAGAACATATTAAAAGGACTCTAAAACATTAAATATGAAGTCATTGATTTCCCAGAGTAAGATCTCTTATAGAGAGAGAATTTAAGAGCTAGGAGAATTATAAAATTTACGTTTAAGTCTCCAATTTAGGCTTTGAGACTGGATAGTCTTGGAGAGAATCTGAAATTCACCACTTTCCAGCCATATGGCCTTAGGAAAATTACCTAATTTCCTTAAAACTCAATTTTATCATCTATACAATGGGAATAATGATCCAGTTTACTTCTATTCCCACTCTGCCAAGTGTAAAGAGTATATGACATAATGTCAGTAAGATCGGCATGATATCTACTATATAGTAAGTTTGCTATAAATGTTAACCCCCTTATAATCCACCTTCACCCCCTTACCTATATTAGATAGAACTCTTTCCCTTGTAAGTAGCAGAAACCAGGACTGGGATTCAGTCATGATGCAGAGGTCCAGTGGTACCTGGATTTTTACTATCAGCTTCTCTTCTGACTCATTGGTGATTGGTGCACCCGCTAGATTATTGGTTAAATATGTTGAATGTTGCCCCCTGGCAGAAACCTAATGTAAAGTAGCCTAAGCGGAAAAAGAAATGTTTTGACTTTCGTAACAGTGAAAGGGAGGAGTGGATCTATCATCTGGCAAAGTTTGTTCCAGGGACACAAATGATATCATGACTCCCTTCCCTTTCTCTATCTGTTTGTTCTGCCTTTCCTTGTGCTAGTGATGAGAATGGCCATTGAATGCCACAAGCGCATATAATCACAACATCCAATGCAGTTTAATAACTATGCTGGAATGAAAGTATGGCCACTTGCTTATATATAAATATCAAGGCAGAAATCTTATTTGCTAGGTTTGATTTATATGCTAATTCTTATAGAGGAGGCTGGTTGGTGGAGTATGTTGACTTACAACTTCGTTAATATCACATGGAATACAGGAGGGACTTACCCAAATGTTACTAAAGGGGCTTAAGTGATGCTGGCAACAAAAACAAGACAAAAACAAATAGATAAAATAGGTCTTTTACCACTCTAACGTATTCTAGAACAGAAGAGTTATTCCTTGTAAAATGTGATCTGGGCCATCCTTAAAACCAAAGACACACCAATTTGCTTTTGTGCCATGTATAAAACTAATACTTTTGTACAAAGCTATAAAACTTTTGTGCCATTAGTATAAAACTAGTATCAGTTTTATACTTAAAGTGATAATATTTCAAGAATATATTATTAGGTCAGGAGCAGCAGTCACAGTGAGTACAGTTTAGTATAAAGATCCCATGGAAGTTAGGAATTCAAGATTACAGTAGTACTGGACTTGAGTGAAGAGCACACTGTTAACTTTTCTAAAATTGCAGTGAATGATAAATTGATTCATACTTCTATTTTTATAAACACTACCTTTAACAACATGTTTTTAATAGAAAAGGGATAATTAATAGGTTGGATTGTGTGCTTTATTGCAGCTTGGTTTCCCCACCTATAGAGAAATACACCTGCTTATGCTACCTAGTACAATCAGAGGGGCAATGTAGACCGAGGGCTACAGGGCCAGAAGGAGACCAATGAGACATCAGAGCATAATATAGTGACCTACTGTCCTACTAAAGCTTTGTACTCAGAGGCAAGTCATGGCTCCAGGAGACAGATAACCGACAAATGACTTAAGCATCATAAGATACATTTTAGCCAACACAAGAGAAAAATAAGAGTTTAGGATTATTAAAAATCTGTTTAGAGACTTTTTTTTTCCTCTGGGACATTTTGGAAGTTTGAGATGATGAGGGGCCCACAAGGGTGTAGAAATAATGGATAAACATTGTGAAGGAAGAAAAAGAATGGCCTGGTATCATGAACCCATGAGTTCATAACACATTGCCTTTTCTTCTCAGTTCTCTAGGTCCTATCATGCAGCATTTGAGCAGTAACCCCAATAAAATCTATAATCCATAAGGCTAGGAAATTTATTTTAGTACATAATGTTTTCAACATTGAATAATATTCCATTTTCTATTGTTGAAGAGTTCAGCTTCTTTTACTAATTAGATCATAATTTTATGCGGGCATGGGCTGTGTTATATGTGCATGTGTTTAGGTACTCCAAAGCACCCAACAGTACATGATTTCTATAACAGTTTCTTAAAAAATGTCCACTGAATTATGCAAATATTATTGAAGAATTAATGCTATTGAGCAGTTGCAGAGATAATACAGATGCTAAAAACATCATAAATATGAACATATGAATATAAATATAATAGAGACTTTAAAAGGAAGCCATGATATGTACTTTAAAATTATTTCTTTTGAGTGAGAAGCATTTGTCTAAACATGTAGGCTATTTACTATGCATAAGTATCACTACTAAATATTGATTAATACTATCAGCATGACTAAGCTTTTTTATACAGATCTACTTTATTCCTCTAAGAGTCACTTTTATGACAAATGAAATAAGGTAGTGACAAACAACACGAAGTGTTATACTTATTTAAACATTCAAAAAAGAATGGAAACCAGAACTCATATTCTTAATTGTTTAATTATTACAATGTTAAATTTTAATGAACTACTGGCAAACCTAATATTGATTTAAAGCTCCCATTTATTATACCACTATTTCTACTAGGAAGAACATAACGTACTCAAATGTGTCTTATGTTATAATGAAGAATCCTATTTGGTCAGATTCCAACAGAGTATAAAATATTGCCAAAATTCTCCTTGCTATTAAAATGTGTGCACCCTGAAGTGGGCAAAATAAATGAAAACTGAATCAAGGAAGTTGTAGAACATGTGAAAATATGTAGCTCGGTAGTACATTAAGCTTTGAATCTTCCTCCTAAAATATGTGGAAAATTGTTATCAACATATAGGAATCAAGGATGTTATTTTATTATTATAATTTCATTGATTTGTGGTTTGTGGGTTTAGGCTTTCCTGGTGCTCAAAGTAAAAAAGAAAAGAAAACACAGGAAAAATAATTCTGACGTGCTGCAATAGAGTTGCATAATTGTGTACTGGTGCAGTTTCATGGGTTTATAGCATCCACATCATGGAAACCATAGCAACAGCTTTCTTGGTAGCACTGAAATTTCAAGACCCTGATGCTACGGCTCCATTTAAACCAATGTAGGAGAATTTATTTATTTTTAAAATAGATACATAAATCATTTAAATAACCCACAGAATGAAGGCTGATAATCTCCGTCTTTAGTTTTCATTCAGTTTTAATCCATAGTATCTGTGTTTTAAGGACTCATCAGATGCAGGCTGTATTGTGTGCCCATTCTACCACCTCCCCAGGTTCCTCACATCCCTATGGTCCTGTATCCAGACTCTAGGCAAAGTAGCAAGGGTTAGCAATGTTGTTCATGTGTGAGATCTTTCTATCATCACCACCACCACCACCACTAGTACTCTTTCATTACCTGTTGAGCTTGCAAATCTCTCTTGGTCCTCAAATTGGCTGTAATCAAAGGAGAGTGGTTGTAAGAGAGATGGGAACAGAGTATTTAAACAAAGGATTCCACTTGAGAATGCCCCAAAGTGTATATCAATTACAATTCTATGCCAAATGCACAGAATTTCATGAATTGTTAATATGGGTTAATTGTCTGAATATAAATGGAAGCTCTCACAGTCTCCCCTAGGGGAAGTTGGTTCATTCCCAGGTTTAAGGGCCTATAAAAATACCATTAAGATTTTTTTATTAACATGGTTTTTATATACTGTTCCCTTTGTCTGGAAAATCCACGTCTTAACAGTTCTTCCTGTCCTGTCCTTCTCACTCAACCCCCTTTTTATCACGTGCTATCTCCTCCATGTTGCCATCCGTGACTCCACCTTACTTATCCCTGTGCTATGCTTCCATTTGTCATGGCTTTTATAAGTATATAACTTATTCTACACATTTGTCTCCAGTTAGACTGAAAGATCCTTTAGGGTAACAGTCTTATTTGCTGCTTCTTTATAGCACCCTATTCTGAACTAATCAGAGCCCCAAATTGCAGATTTTGTTAGCAATGTGGTTCCCAAGTACCTGTTCTCAGTTAAGGCTGGATTGGGAGATTTTTAGAAAGACAGATTTCTGGACCCTATCTTTAGATATTCTAATTTAGACGATTGAAAGTATGTAAGAATTATGCAATTTTTTAAAGATATCTCAGCTTTTAGCCTCTGAAATTATATTGGTGGAACAGATGTCCCAAAGATTCCTGTCCTGGATATCCCACATTTAAACTCAAAATCAAATATATATTTAGCCAAAGTTAAGCTGTGAGGAAAGTTGGGTAATGGGAGCTATTCTGGTAATCCCAAATCTCTTCATCTCCTAAATTTCCTCCTTATTCCCTGAAATAGTTAAGGACAAGAGAATCTAGAGCAGATATGGATGTGATCAACAGAGACTTAACTCTGCCCCAATGTATTTTCATGTCTGTAATTCATGCCATGTCTAACTTTAAGATTTGTGTTTTAAAAATTTGTAAATTAAATGGGATATTCAAATATTTCAAGTCTAAATATGCATTTTAAAATTTTACTTGATCAAATAAAACTTTTGTGTTTATAATTTGTCACATTTATCTCTAACTTTATCATTAAAATTAAGATTTTTATTTATACAAGTAAAATTATCTAGAAGTTATCTACTATAACAGAGTTTCCATCTGGGATTATTTTCCTTTTGCCTCATAATCACCTTGAGAATTCTCAGTTTGGGTCTGCTGATAACATATTCTAGTTTTGTTTATTTGTTTTGCTTTCTGATCTGAAAATATGTTTGATTTCATTCTTTAAGGGTATAATCACTAGGTAGAGAATTCTAGCTCATGACTTTCTATATTACTTTCTATTAGCTTAAAAATACTTAAAGGTATTTTTCTATTCTTCTAGCTTCCAATGGTAGTAGAAAGAAATTAGTTATCAATCTGTCATATCTTTGAAGGCAACTTTTCTTCTAGTTGCTTTAAAGATTTTTCATTGTCTAGTTTTCAGATTTTTCTCTAATATGTGTCTGTGTACTTTGTGCACACATGCATGAACCCACGTATTATGTATTTTAAAATATATCCTCCTCAAATCTGTGAATTTATGTACTTACCAGTTATCGGAAGTTCTTAGCCATTATCTCTTCAAATATTGCTCTGCCTTCTCTCTCTACTCATTTACTTGGACTCAGATGTATCTTAGACCTTCCAACTGTATCAAGTATAGCACTTACCATTCTTCTGTATTTTTCATCTTTACTTTCAGTACTTACTTGTAGATAATTTCTTTAACCTATTTTCCAGCTCACAAATACATTTTCAGCTTATCAATCTGTTGCTAAATCCATTCATTCATTTTTAATTTGTTAGTAATTTCTATAATTTCTACTTGGTTCTTTCTCAGTGCTTTAATGTTACTTGTATTAGTTTCTAATTCCTTGTTGATGTTTTTCAAGTATGACTTTAATCTCAGAAATAGAGATGTTGTTTTCAGTCTATATCTGATCACCCTATTATCTGAAGTCTCTAGTTATTTTCTCTTGTTTCTGGATAATTTTGCCTTGTCACCAGGTATGATTTATAGTATTTTCTGAATATATTATTAGAAAAATATTTTCAGAAGTAACTTCAAATCTAGGATGACGATGGCTTCCTTGAGGGAGGATTTTGCCTGTTTTTTGCAGGGCATCTCAGGCAGTAACATTCTCAGGACCAAAGGCTGAGAATTTTCTAGTTCAACTAGATGACTAGCCAGAGCGTAGTCATGCCACCATTTCAAAAAATAGCTCTTCAGAGTCCCAATCCAGCTCAGGACTGACTGGAGCTTCTGCTGTTGGTGGGCACCAAACTCCAAACCTCATTTCCTCTGCCCCACAAAAACACGAAGATATTCAGCCCTCAGCAACTTTCCAAAAATTACAAAAATGGTCTCAGGGCAAAAGCCCTGGGTGGCAGAGAGTGTTATAAATAAAAGTTCTTCCCCTTTCACCTAATCCCCATAAGCTCAGACTCAGCCCCATACACCCTACTTCTCTTGCCCTTCACCAGAAACTGTCTCTGATTTGCCTTTTCTAGATGGGCATTTTCCCCTGAGGCAAAAAGAGTTCTGGCTCAACTCTGAGGTGTAGTTCTCTTCCTATTTTTAGTCTGGCAATTTTTCAGTCTCTTGTTAGGTCTCTGAACTTTTTAGAAGGCGATTGTTGTCAAGCCATTTTAGTTGTCATCACCAGGAACATTGATCCTATTTACCAGGACTGTTATGACTAGATGCTTTGATAATGTGTTGCTATTTACTAATAGTCATTTTTCATTTTATGTTGGTTCATGGTTTTTCTTTCCCTAGTTCTTTCAGTTTGCTCAAATTGTTACTCATTTCTTTTTTCATTTCTTAATTTGAGAGTTTCTTTAAGTTTTCCATTGAACTAACTTTTGTGTTCTTTTCCCAGTCCTCATTATCAAACATATTTCTTTACTATTATATACAATCAAGATTTCCAAAACATTTCCAACCAATGTTTCTGCTAATAATTTGCCACTTTTAAATATTTTTACCTCCGCATTTTCCTCCTCTGTGACATAGATGAGATCTTTGGGATTCTTGTTCTCTCTTTTTCAAACACCACTCATTCTCTCTTCCATATGCTAAGTTTTGCTGATGTAGCTGAGTAATATTAAGATTTTTTTATTTACAGTGATCTTCTTATAATTAAAAAAATAATTATTTAAGTCACATATTCCTAGAAAGTTTGCTATATATGTATTGCTTTAACTTTGTAAGCATTGTAATGTTTTTGCTCAACAACGTCCTTTCTTGAGATCTTTGCACTGACCCATATGTTGCTTCTTGAGTATTTTGCCCAGACAGGTTACAAAGCTGATGGATTCTTACAATGCTTACATTATCTGTGAATATCTTTCTTTCACACTGACATATTCACTCTGTCATTTTGGGGTTGGGAGTAAGAACTTGCTTAAATCCTAATTACTAAGCACCTACCATAGGCATAGCAAAGTTGTCAGTGCCAGACTATAGTGATACCATCTCATTTCTTGAAAATTAACTTTACAGATTTAAGTGTGTTGCAGCGGGGGTGGGACGTAGTTGCGTAACACTCAGAAAATGTAAGTTAAAGTGGGAAATAATCTAGTACTAACAGGAGTCTGAAGCTCTGTGATTATTTTTCTTTTGTAAATAACATTTTTATCTGGAAGCTTATCAGATTTTTTTTTTGTCCTTAGAATTTAGGAATTTTATAGGGCTATCTTCTTGGTCTTTTGCTCTGTGGATATGGTGCTCCCTTAGGAGTGTTGTAATTTTACTTTGTCTGCTCGTTTTGTCCGGCAGTGGTAGCATCCTAGGGAATAGAAAAAGGTTTCAGAAGTCTCTGCCAATCTGGATCAGAGGGAAGGCCCTCCGCTTTATCACATCTTTGCTTTCTCTAAGCCTTGAAAATGGAGTGAACTCAGCTCACATCAGTTCAGCTCTTTCTCAGCTCCTAAAGACCAAGGGGAACAGTCATATTCATTAGGAGCCCCTCCCCGAAGGGTAGGGGTGTGGTGTCCATGTATCTCTGGGATCCATGATCATCACTTCTTTTCTCCAGCCATTGTATACCCCAGAGAGAAGAGATATCCACAATGATTCTCCTCCTGCACTCATGTAGTCTCATCTTGTCTCATCTTATGCTGGCTCCTAGGGCTTCTTTACTCAGAAGTAGATGAGTAGGATTGGGAGTTGGGAGTAGAAAAGGTGAAAATGATTTAAGTATCACCCTCTGCTAAAACCCCGATGATGTATTATTTTGCAAACATTGTTGGATTCAGATAACTAACATTAGGGTCTTTGCATCTATGTGCTTAAGTAAAATGGGTATATATAGATATTTCTACTTTATTTGGTTTGAAGATCAAAGTTTATAAGCCTGTATTAGTTTTCAATTGCTGTATAAAAACTTACCACAAACTTGGAGGTTTAAAACAAATATATTTGTGGGTCAAGAGCCTGGCATTTTTTTAGCTAAGCCTTCTGCAACATCACACACACTAAAATGCACCCTCATCTGCAGCTTGACTTGGGAAAGCTCTGCTTCCTGTCTTCATCAAATTGTGGCTAGATTCAAGCTGTTAATTGCAAGTTAAGGTCCCTCTTTGTTTGCTTGCTTGTTGTTGGCCTGGGAGGTTGCCCCTGCAGGGCTCCTAGAGACCATGCCTTAACCACCTGGTCCTCTCACAACATTGCAGCTTGCTTCTTCAAAACCAACAGGGGAATCTCTCTTTTGAGTGTTTAACTAATTAGGTCAGTCCTGCCAGGAAGAATCTCTCTTTGGATTAATTCAAAGTCAACTAACTAGGGGCTTTAATTAAATATGCAAAATTCCTTCAACTTTGCCATATAGTGTAACCCAGTCAAGGGTGTGACTGTCCTGTCATATTCACAATCCCACCCACACTTGGGGGAGGGGATTATGAAAAGTGATAGGAATTTGGGGGAACTTCTCAGAATTCTGCCTACCACATAACCTTATATATACACCTTGATTTCCTTTTTTTTTGCATTTTTTTTAAAATTCAGAAACAACCTGAAATTTTATAATTTTTATTCTTTTTAAAAAAATATTTTGTTCAGAGTTCTTTGCTTGTTTTTGAGGTTTCAGACATTTGGGATATTTTTATCACTTTAATATTGATTTCTAATTTTACTGTATTATGATTTAACAATCTATGATGTTGACTTTAAGATACTTATTAAAGATTTCTTTGTGGCCTAATATTTGGTCATTTTAAAAGAATATTCCGTACATGTTCAAAAAGAACAAAGATTTTCTGTTGTGCGGATATTATGTTATATGCACATATGTTGTGAAGATAGACTTTTGCTAAATTAAGCCACTGAGTGGCCAGGGTTAATTTACTATCACAGCAGAGCCTGACCAATACTGTATAACATGGGGAGGTTTATTTATTTAGAAAACAGTAAAATTCACCAAGTTATTTATTCAGCATTCTTTTAATGCATCTTAGAGTGTGTTCATAGATTTACTTCTCCCTTCCTAGAGAACTGCCACTAGTAATGTCCTCAAAGAAGACTTGTGAAGTAAAATTTTGAGGCCTTATTTGACTGAGAATATTGTCTCTTACATTTAAATTACTGTTTGGATCTATAGCTGTAATCTCAAGACTATTTTACTTTAGTACTCTGAAAATGTCACTACATAGTCTGCTTGTCACCAGTGTTACTGCTGGGTTGTAAAGAGTATTTTTCCCTTTTTTTAAAATTTTAAAACAATGTGATTAGGTTTGTTTCTAAATTTCATTATTCAATTCTATGATATGGCATACTTGTATGAAAATGCCTAGGAGGTAAGTTGGAAAGTTGAGTCTTTAATTCAGACATGATATCCAAGTAGTGCATGTGAAGTCCTGTGAGTTTGAGATTTCATAAGAGAACTGGTAGCTGGAGAAAAGAGTACCAAGGACAGCTTGTGGGGAACCCGTAGGAAAGAAGAAAAGCAAATGGGGAAAGACCACAAATGGCAATAGGACAAGACATAGGAGAATACAGAGCTATGGAAGTTAAGTAAGAAGAATTTCAGTAAGAAAGAAGATGTCAACAGTCATAAATTCTGCAAAGATGATTGAGAAATTGAATTTGCTAATTGAAATCATCATTGACTCATAAGAGAGTGGTTATAAAGGAGTAAGAGGGGTTAGATTCTAGACTGTAGGTTGTTAAGAGGAAAAATACATGTGATAAATTAAAAGTGATCTTTGTTGAGACATTTATAAGTATGAGCATATTCATTTGTCTAGCAAGATTTTGTCAAGCTCCTATGTAAGCAAAGCACAACTCTTTTCTTGGAATTTAACTGTGTAGATTTGAGGCTGACAGTGGTGGGGAGAGGTTTACAGCATTTAGATGATATAAGTAATTTTAAAATGGCAAACAATTCAGTAAAAAATAGATAAAAGTAACCTGAGGTCAATCAGAGACATTTCCTTGTAAGGCATGAGATGTGAATAAATCATGGGGTAAGGAAAATGAGACTTAGGAAAGTTGGAGAAATACTTCCAGGGAGAGGGCAAACCATATTCAAAAGAAAATATGAGGACTGATAAGCGCAGGAGTTAGTATTACTCCTATTTTGTGGCTAGTGGGTTTGAAAGCAGAAAACCACTACGTGGTCAAGAGAGTTTTTATCTTGCTGTTATTATCCTTAATCTATTTTATTTGTTAAGGTTTATTTTCCTAACATTTTTCTAATATTTTCTTTTGGTCTAATACGTTAAAAACCAGTTTTGCAATCTTTAGGTTAGCCACCCCATAGAAAATACCTCAAGTTGGGCTTCTGCTGTCCAGTATGCTAACCAGTAGTCCTAAATGGCAGAAATTTAGCAGCACAGCAGGCTGCAGTCCTCTCGCATGGAGACAGGAAAGAGCAAAAATCCAAGTCAAGGGAAAAAGCATACTAGAAGAGCAGAAAAAGCTAATTATCATGTATGTATGAACTAACAGTAAAAATCACTAATACTTAGAGAAGCTGACTACCCATCTGGGCCAGCACACACTCTGGTGGTCAGAGGAAGGTGGAGGGAAGGGTAGAACTGCAGGACTGGTAGATGACAACGTCTTAGACATAGACAGGAACATCCTGTGAAATATGAGCATCAGGGTCAATATCGGGAAAACACGTTGACAGGAATGAGGACAGGGCTCTTAAGCCTACTGAGTGAGGAACATGTCCTGCTTGGGAACTTGAGAAACTGAGACCTGGATAAAAATAATCTTACACAGTTAGAAATAGAATCTGCACCTTTTAAGCCCTAACGTGATAGGTCTAGAGCTGAACACAACTTCCCTTCCTGACTTACCAGTGGGAATGGAGGGCCTCCTATGCCATAAGGACCTGATTCTCTATACCCTGTATTAGAGATTGAATTATGTTTCCCCCAAAATATGTTAAAGTTCTAGCCTGTCATATTTCAGAATGCAACCTTATTTAGAAGTAGGATCACTGCAAATGTAATAAAAATGAAGTCATACTGGAGTATGGTTGTTGTCATATGTATGTTGTTCTTACAAGAAAATAGCAATGTGAAGACATAGGCAAGCAGGGAGAACACCATATGTGACAAAGCTAGAGACTGGAATTATGCAGTTGCAAGCCAAGGAACCCCTAAACTTTCTAGAAAACCATCAGAAGCTAGAAAAAGACAAGGAAGGAGTCCTCTACAGTTTGCAGAGGAAGTGTGGCTCTGCCAACACCTTGATTTCAGACTTCTTAGCCTTCAGAAATATGAAACAATACATTTCTGCATTAAGCTAATCAGTTTGTAATACTTTAATATGTAAGCTTATTATTACACGTTTGGAAATTATTATACCATGGTTCCTGGAAGTAAATGAAGGAGAGGACACAGTTTCTGGTCAGTGGACTGAGGAAGGCTGAAGAACAAAAAGAATGAGATAGACCACAGTTAATAATCAAGATTTTTGCCTGCATCTTGTTTACCATTCCCTGCACTAAAACTATGTCAAATATTGAACTGTTCTCTGAATGTTTTTCACAATTATAAACACGTGAAATAAGTTAGAGCTTAAATTCACATCATGTTCTACTAGCCTAGATGGAACAAAGAGTCACATATTTCTTACTAGTTTAGGCACATCTCTGACCACAACCTCTTCCTTGTGAGTCTCTCTTAGGTTTATGTCCATTTTGAGTTAATTTTTTACATGGTTCAAGGTGTTAAGTTCAGTTTTTTGCATAAGGATGTCTAAATATTACAGAATCATTTACTCAAAAGTCTGTCATTTCTTAATGAACTACCTTTGTACCTTTTTGGCAATCCAGTGACATATATGAGTGGGACTATTTCTAGACTCTCCATTCTATTCCACTGATTTATGTGTCCATTCTCTAGCAAATACCACACTTTCCTGATTACTGTAGCTTTATAGTAAGTTAAAATCAAGTATTATGAGATCTCTAGCTTTGTTTTTTTCAAAATATATTTCAACTATTCTAGATCTTTTTCTTTTCCATTGTCAATTTATACAAAAAATCTTGCTTGGATTTGGACTGTGTACAATTATTTATATATTAATTTGGAGAGAATTGACATCATGACCACATTTTGTCTTCTAATCTAATAAATAGGTCATAGGACTTCATTTGATATACGCCTTCCTGATTTATCTCACCAGTGTTTTATAATATTCAGCATGAAAATCTTGTACATATTTTCCTAGATTTATTCCTAATTATTTCATGTTTTATGGTACTACTGTAAATGATACTGTTTTTAAATTCAGTTTCCACTTCTTCATTTCTAGTATGTATAAATATAATTAAAATTTTATATTAATTTGTATCCTACAAACTTGGGAAAATATTTATTAGATTTAGTAGCTTTTTCATAGATTATTTTAGATTTTTGGTAGAAAATTATACCATTTATGAATTAAAACAATTTTCATTCTTCCTTTCCAATCCTTTTCTTTTGCTTGCCTTATTGCACTGGCCAGAACCCCTAGTATGATGTTGAAGAGGAAGAATAAAAGCAGATGTAATACTTGTTTCCTGATATTAATGGAATAGTATTCAATCTTTTACCATTAACTATGATATTAGTTGTAGGATTTTTCTGTAGATTTCCTTTACTGAAGTGAGCAAGTTTCCTTATATTCCTAAGTATAATGAGAACTTTTATCATAAATGAGTGCTGAATTTTGCCAAAAATATTTTTCGGTATCTATTGAAATGATCATGTGGTTTTGTCCTTCATTTCGTTAATATCTGGTACCCCATTGTTTTTTAAACCAACCTTGTATTCCTGAGATAAGTCCCATGTGATCACACTGTATAATAAGTTTTGATGTTGCTGGACTTTATTTAAATATGAAGATACAGATGGTTTAAAAATAAAAGGTTAGAAAATATGTACCAAAATACCCACTAATACAAATGAGCCAGAGTGTCTATATTGATATCTGATAATATAGACTTCAGAGCACATATTTCAGGGATAAATAGGGACATTACATAATAATGAACAGGTCAATTTATTAAAGCATAACTATGCTAAATATTATGCATATGACAACAAATCTTCAAAATACATGAGGCCAAGGGCGCAGTGGTTGGGAGTCCGCCTGCCGATGCAGGGGACACAGGTTCGTGCCCCGGTCCGGGAAGATCCCACATGCTGCTGAGTGGCTGGGCCCGTGAGCCATGGCCACTGAGCCTGTGCGTCGTAAGCCTATGCTCCGCAACGGGAGAGGCCACAACAGTGAGAGGCCCGCGTACCACAAAACAAAACAAAACAAAATACATGAGGCCAAAACTGATGGAACTGAAACAAATATAAAGTTCTACAATTATAGTTGGACTTCAACACTTCTCTCAGCAACTGATAGAACTAGTAGTCTGAACATGATTTAAAAAAAAGAAATAATACTAGGCTACAAACTCTTCTGAAAACAGAGGACAATGTAGTACTTCCCAACTTATTATAAGTCAGTATTACCCTAACATCAAAGCCAGAAAAACACATAAGACAAAAAATTAGAAACCAATATTCCTCATGAATATAGTTGCCAAAACTTTAAGAAATATTAGCAAATTGAATTCAGCAAAACTCTGCCTTTTATCTATACCATTGGTCTTGCTTGGGAGTTACTTGCCCCTACCATTGCAACAGGAGATCTCTAAATGGTATCACCTATCAGATTTTAGACCCATAATGATTTCTTACCTCTTCCAGGAGTAAAGAACTAACTTTTTATTTCTTATCCAGTTGCAATGTATCTTTTCCTGTGTGTTCTGTACATGATTGGCCTTGCTGCCACTCCTCCAGTTGCAAAAGGATTTTCTTCATGTATAGAATATGCAATACAAGGCTTTGTGTCTGCTCACCTCTCCCTGTAGCCACTAATCTCTACAGGCTTGCACTACCTAGAATATTTTTTACTATCTCCTGACTTGACACTAGTCATTATTCTGAGTACCCATTATTCTGAGAAGGAGCTTGCATGTGATAGCAGACTACCTTTTGTGAAGTGCCTCTTCCTCTTGTACTTAGTCACAGGTGAGGCAGTTTTAGGGTCCAGTTTCTTCTTGGAAGGGTTTGTCCCCTTTAGGATTTCAGGATAGTTGATTACCTTGTGATGTCAGCTTTGATGAAGTTAAAGTTACGATTTTTTAGTTTTTCCAGATTTTCCTCATTATTAGGTTGTTAGCACATCCTTTGCAATTTTGTACATCCTGAGTGGACAGCAAATTTTGGTTCACAATTTTGACCTCTGTTCAAAATTGTTCTCACAGTCATAAGATCAACAAAATCAAATTGATGTTTCCTAAATGTAGAAATTGAATGTCCTCTACTGCTCTGGTTCTAAATACTTGTCCCCATCTTGCATTCTGGCCAATTCTCCATCATGTATTTTCTTCCCTCCTTATCATGCCTGTCCACTATTCTTTCATGTCTGTTCCCTTCCCATTGTCCTTTTGATCTTTCTGCCTCTTCTTATATCCAGCATCATTCTAGTGATTTGAACAACTATGCCTTCTAGGTTTCTCTTGGTTTAACCCCAAGTTTCTCAGACATCAAAACTTCACCCTCTGAAATTACTATTTTATCCAGCCTGGGAAGAAGCCCTTTCCCCACACCTTCATCCTTAGTCACACAATACTGTACCTCTTTGGCATCACACAACCTAGTAAACATGACAATATTATATAAATACCATTTGATATAATTTTAGTTCATTGTAATTCATCTTTTCACAATAGGTTGATGATGTCCAAATCTATCATGATTTTATTGTTTGGAGTTTCTGTTATATTGATTTTCTTTTGTTTTGTTTGTTGCATTGGGTCTTCGTTGCTGCTGGCATGCTTTCTGTAGTTGCGGTGAGCAGGGGCTACTCTTCATTACAATGCACCGGCTTCTCATTGTGAGGGCTTCTCTTGTTGCGGAGCACGGGCTCTATGTGTGCAGGCTTCAGTAGTTGCAGCACGCGGCCTCAGTAGTTGTGGCTCATGGGCCCTTGAGTGCGCAGGCTTCAGTAGTTGTGGCACACGGGCTGTAGAGCACAGGCTCAGTAGTTGTGGTGCACGGGCTTAGTTGCTCCGCGGCATGTGGGGTCTTCGTGGACCAGGGATTGAATCCGTGTCCCCTGTGTTGGCAGTTGGATTCTTAACCACTGCACCACCATCGAAGTCCCTGTTATATTGATTTATGTTTAGACAACACCAACCTACTTCTGTTAAGCTAGCAGATCAACAAATTGGTAGAGTTTGAACATTTTGATTCTCACTGACAAAAAGTAAGCCATTTCCTTTATATTTACTTTTTAAAGCAACCACCAGCTTTAGTAATTAATGTATATTACATAAGAGTGATAATGGTCTCATCATGGGCGTTTTATAATTTAGCAACTTGATTTGCCATAACTCAGTCTTCCCTCTTATCTATGACCCACCAGGGAACCATATCCTTATTTTATATACCAGTTTTTTTCAAGTCTCAGCACTCAAATATCTTCTCTGTTTTCCCAATAGGGTTGCTTCACCTTGATCCATTTACTTCTTTCCTAGTTATCCTTTTTGCTCTTCTTTAATATTTCCTCTAAGTCTCAAACCCATTATGTTTTCTCTCTTGAGGTTACTGCTTTAGATTGTTTTTTACTTATTATTCAACATTCCATGAATATATAGAGAAGTCCCTGGCCAAATGTTTCCAAAATTTATTTTAAAAATAAATGAATAAACAAACAAAATAATACCATGCTTACACCATTGTAATATCTGAGTAAGGAAGGTCTTTATAAGGAAATGGAAAAACCCTTATGTTGCCTATAAGCACAAGAAAATCCTGAAATCCTAAAAGAAGCAATTAAAATGGAAAGTGTGACTTTTATAATACTTTTTCAGCCCAGTTCCTCATTCACAGACATGAGATGTAACCTCAAATACATTTAACTATCTTTTGATTACATTTTGAAGTTAAGAGAGACTCACAAACAATATCATGACAGAAGATGTGATTTGTTTTTCTTACACAATATTTTACAACTTTTGAACTAGTAGTCAACATTTAAAATTTTACATAAAAATCTGATTTTAGTTTTTCTTTCTTTTTCTATTGAGGTATAGTTGATTTATAACATATTAGTTTCAAGTGTGCAACATACTGATTCAATATTTTTATACATTATACTCCATTTAAAGTTCTTACAAAATAATTGCTATATTTCACTGTACTGTACAATATATCTTGTTGCTTATCTGTTTTAAAAATAGTAGTTGTTACCACAATTACCTACCCCTATCTTGCCCTTCTCCACTTCCCTCTCCCCACTGATAACCACTAGTTTGTTTTCTATATCTGTGAGTCTTTCTGTTTTGTTGTATACACTCATTTGTTTTATTCGTTAAATTTGACATGTAAGTGATAACAGAATATTTGTCCTTCTCTGACTTATTTCACTAAGTATAATACATTCTATATCCATCCACATTGTTACACATGGCAGAATTTCATTCTTTATTAAGGTTGAGTAATATTATATATATATATATATATATATATATACACACACACATATATATACATATATATACACACATATATATACACACACACCACATCTTTATCCATTCATTTGTTGATGGACAATTAGATTGCTTCCATATCTGGCTACTGAAAATAATTCTCCTATAAATATTGGGATGCATATATTTTTTCAAATTAGTGTTTTTGTTTTCTTCAGATATATACCCAGCAGTGGAATTACTGGATCATGGTACTTCTATTTTTAGTTTTTGAGGAACCTCCACAGTGTTTTCCATAATGGCTGCTCTAATTTATAATCCCACCAACAGTGTACTAGGGTTTCCTTTTCACCACATCCTCAGTAACAATTTTTATTTGTAGACTTTTTGGTAATAGCCATTCTGACAGGTGTGGGGTGATATTGTGGTTTTGATTAGTGTGTCCCTGATGATTAGTGATAGACCATTTTTTCATGCTCCAGTTGGCCATTTGTGTATCATTTTGGGAAAAATGTCTATTCAGGTCTTCTGCCCTTTTAATCAGGTCATATTTTTTTGATATTGAGTTATATGAGCTGTTTATATATTTTGGATATTAACCTCCTTACTGTTTATATCATTTACAAATATTTTCTCCCATTCAGTAGGTTGTCTGCCTTTTTGTTTTGTCAGTGGTTTCCTTTGCTGTGGAAGAGATTTTAAGTTTAATTAGGTCCCTTTTGTTTCTTTTACCTTAGGAAGTAGATCCAAAAAATATGCTACAATATATGTCAAAGAGTTCACTTCTAGGAGTTTTATGGTTTCAGGTCTGATATTTAGGTCTTTAAACAATTTTAAGTTTATTTTTGTATATGGTGTTAGAGAATTATAATTTCATTATTTTACAGGTAGCTATCCAATTTTCCCAGCATCAGTTATTGAAGAAACTGTTTTTTCTCTCTGTATATTCTTGCCTCCTTTGTCCTAGATTAATTGACCACAGTGTGTGTGTTTATGTCTGGGCTCTCTATTCTGTTCTCTTGATCTATGTGTCTATTTTTGTGTCAGTACCATACTGTTTTGATTACTGTAGCTCTGTAGTATAGTCTGAAGTCAGGAAGCATGATACCTCCATCTTCTTTTTTCTCAAGATTGCTTTGGTTATTAGGAGTCTTTTGTGGTTCCATATAAATTTTATGGTTATTTGTTCAAGTTCTATGAAGAATGTCATGGGTATTTTGATAGGGATTACATTAAATCAGTAAATTGCTTTGGGTATATGAATATTTTAACAATATTAATTCTTCCAATCCAAAAGCATGGGATATTTTTCCATGTCTTTGTATCATCTTCAGTTTCCTTCATCAGCGTCTTACACTTTTCAGAGTATAGGTCTTTCACCTCCTTAGCTAAGTTTGTTACTAGGTATTTTATTCTTTTTAAGGCAATTTTAAATGGGGTTGTTTTCTTGCTTTCTCTTTGTGATAATTCATTATTAGTGTATAGGAAAGCAACAGATTTCTGTATAATAATCTTGTATACTGAAACTTTACTAAATTCATTTATTAGTTCTAATAGTTTTTGTATGGGGACTTTAGGGTTTTCTATATATAGTGTCATGTCATCTGCAAATAATGATGGTATTAATTCTTCTTTTTCAATCTGGATGACTTTTATTTCACGTTCTTGTCTGATTGATGTGTCTAGGACTCCCAACACTATGTTAAATAGAAGTGGTGAGAGTAGGCAACCTTGTCCTGTTCCTGATTTTAGAGGAAAGGTTTTTCAGCTTTTCACCATTGAGTATGAAGTTAGCTGTGGGTTTGTCATAAATGGCCCTTTTATTTTGAGATATGTTCCCTCTGTACCAACTAGGATTAGTGTTTTTATCATGAATGAATTTTGAATTTTTTCAAATGCTTTTTCTGCATCTATTGAAATGATCATGTGATTTTTATCCTTCCTTTTGTTAATGTGGTATATCACATTGATTGATTGGCAAACATTGAATCATCCTTGCATTCCTGGAAATATTGAATCATCCTTGCATTCCTGGAACAAATCCCACTTGATCAAATTGTATGATCCTTTTTGTGTACTGTTGAACTCGGTTTGCTAATATCTTGTTCATGATTTTTGCTTCTATATTTATCAGAGATTTTGGCCTATAATTTTCCTTTTTTGTAGTGTCTTTGTCTGATTTTGGCATCAGGATAATGGTGACCTTGTACAATGAATTTGGGAGTGTTCTGTCTTCTTGAATTTTTTTTTAGTAGTTTGAGAAGGACAGGTACTAGCTCTTATTTATATGTATGGTAGAATTTTCCTGTGAAAATGTCCAGTCCTGGACTTTGGCTTACTGGAATATTTTGCTTACTAATTCAATTTCACTACTGGTGATTGGTCTGTTCAGATTGTCTGTTTCATCCTCATTCAGTCCTGGAAGATTGTATGTTTCTAGAAATATATTCATTTCTTTAGGTTGTCCAATTTTTTGATATTTAACTCTTCATCATATTCTCTTATGATTTTTTGTATTTCTGTGTATTGGTTATTATTTCTCCTCTTTCATTTCTAATTCTATTTATTTGGGTCCTCTTTCTTTTTCTCTTGGTGAGTCTAGCTATAGGCTTACCAAAGTCTTATCTTTCAAAAAAACAGCTCTTGGTTTCATTGATCTTTTCTTCTTTTTTAATCCCTATTTCCTGTCTGATCTTTATTATTCCCTTCCTTCTGCTTACTTTGTGCTTTGTTGGTTCTCATTTTAAAAATTTCTTTAGATGTTAGGTTAACTACTTTAGTTTGTTTGTTTCTTGAGGTAGGCCTGTATTGTTATAAACTTTCCTCATAGAAATGCTTCTGGTACATCCCTTAGATTTTGGAAGTTATGTTTCTGTTTTCATTTGTCTCAAATTATTTTCTGATTTACTCTCTGACTTCTTCATTGATAACATTGGGTTGTTTGTTTTATTTTTGGTAGGATGTTGTTTAGTCTCCATGTGTTTATGATTTTCCCATTTTGCTTCCTGTAATAGATTTCGAGTTTCATATATTTGTGGTTGCAAAAAATCCTTGATTATTATTTATATCCTCTTAAATGTGCTGAGATTTGTTTTGTGGCCTAGCATGTGATATCCTGGGATATGTTCCACATGTACTTGAAAGGAATGTGTATTCTGCTGTTTGGGATGTAATGTCCTATAGCTATCTATTAAGTCTACCTGGTCTATCATGTCATTTAAGATTACTGTTGCCTTACGGATTTTGTCTGAACGATCTGTCCACTGATTCAGCTATGGATTTGGCCCCGCCTCTGCATGTAGGTCTCCTGAGGGCAGTTACTCTCTGCCCAGACAGGGCGGGGTTAAAGTAGCAGCTGATTAGGGGGCTCTGGCTCACTCAGGCCAGGGGGAGGGAGGGGTACACAATGCAGTGTGAGCCTGTGGTGGCAGAGGCCGGCATGATGTTGCAACAGCCTGAGGTGCGCCATGTGTTCTTCTGGGGATATTGTCCCTGGATCACGGGACCCTGGCAGTGGAGGACTGCAAGGCTCCCAGGAGGGTTGGTGTGGATAGTGACCTGTGCTTGCACCTAGGATTCTGGGTGGCTGCAGCAGCAGCCTTGGTGTTTCATGCCATTCTCTGGTGTCCGCGCTGATAGCCATGGCTCACGCCTGTCTCTGGAGCTCCTTTAGGTGGTGCTTTGAATCCCCTCTCCTTGTGCACCCTGCAACAATGGTCTCTTGCCTCTTAGGCAGGTCCAGACTCTTTCCCGGACTCCCTCCCAGCTAGCTGTGACACACAAGCCCCCTTCAGGCTGTGTTCACGCAGCCAACCCCAGTCCTCTCCCTGGGATCTGACCTCTGAAGCCCAAGCCTCAGCTCCCAGCCCCATCCACCCTGGTGGGTGAGCAGACAAGCCTCTCAGGCTGGTGAGTGCTGATTGGCACTTATCCTCTGTGTGGGAATCTCTCTGCTTTGCCCTCTGCACTCCTGTTGCTGCACTTTCCTCCATGGCTCCAAATCTTCCCCCTTACCCACCCACTGTCTCCATCAGTGAAGGGGCTTCCTAGTGTGTGGAAACTTCCTCCACAGCTCCCTCCCAGAGGTGCAGGTCCTGTCCCTATTCTTTTGGTTCTGTATTTTCTTTTGCCCTACTCAGGTACATGGGGAGTTTCTTGAATTTTGGGAAGTCTGAAGTCTTCTGCCAGCATTCAGTAGGTGTTCTGTAGGAGTTGTTCCACATGTAGGTGTATTTTTGATGTATTTATGGTGAGGAAGGTGATCTCCAAGTCTTACTCCTCTGCCATCTTGAAGGTCCGCTGACAATACCACAGTGTCTTACTGTAGCTTTATAGTAACTCTTGAGGTTGGATAGTGTCAGTCCTCCAAATTTGTTCTTCTCTTTCAATATTATAATGGCTCTTCTTTTACCTTGCCATATCAACTTCAGAATCAGTGTGGTGGAATCCACAAAATAACTTGCTGGGATTTTGATTGGGATTGAATTGAATCTATAGATCAAGTTGAGAAGAACTGACATTTTCACGATAGTAAGACTTCTAATTCATGAACATGGACTCTCTCCATTTATTTAGTTCTTCTTTGATTTATCTCTTTGTTAGACTTGTACCTAATTAATTCATTTTTGAGGCAGCTAATGTAAATGGCATTGATTTCAATTTCAAATTCTACTTGTTCATTCCTGAAATATAGGAAAGAAACTGATATTTAAACATTGACCTTATATCCCACCACCTTGCTGTAATTACTTATTAGTTCCAAGAGGACTTTTGGCAATTCTTCCATATATTCTTTGTAGAAAATCATGCCATCTGTGAACAAAGACAATTTTATTTCTTCCTTCTCAAACAGTATGCCTTATTCCCTTTCCTTGTCTTACTGCATTAGCTAACATTTCCAGTACTGGATATTGAAAAGGAGTACTGAAAGGAGACATCATTGCCTTGTTCCTAATCTTAGAGGAAATCTTCCAGTTTCTTATCTTTAAGTATGTCAGCTGTAAGTTTTATAAATCTTCTTTATCAAGTGGAAGAAGTCTCCCTCTATTCCTAGTTTACTGAGTATTCTTATCACAAAAAGGTGTTAGATTTTGTCAAAAGTTTGTTCTGCATCTACTGATATAATCATGTGATTTACTTCTTTAGCTTGATGTGATGGATTACACACTAGTTGATTTTTCAAATGTTGAAACAGCTTTGCATATGTGGGATAAATCCCACTTGGTCATGGTATACAATTCTTTTTATACATTGCTGGATTTGATTTTGTTGAAGATTTTCATATCTGTGTTCATAAAAGATATTGATCTGTAGTTTTCTTGCAATGTCTTTGGTTTTGGTATTAGTGTGATGCTGGCCTCATAGAATGAGTTCAGAAATATTCTGTTATTTTCTGAGAGAGATTGTAGATAATTCCTTAACTATTTGGTAGAATTCACCAGTAAACACATTTGGACCTGGTGCTTTGCTTGGGAAGGTGATTAATTATTGTTTCCATTTATTTAATACATATAGGCTCATTCAGATTTGTCTATTTGTTCTTCTGTGATCTTTGACAGATTGTGACTTTCAAAGAATTGGTCCATTTCCATCTGTTATTAAATCTGTGGACATAGACCATAAACAGATGAATGGATAAAGAAGATGTGGCACATATATACAATGGAATATTACTCAGCCATAAATGAAATGAAATTATCTGTAGTGAGGTGGATGGACCTAGAGTCTGTCATACAGAGCAAAGTAAGTCAGAAAGAGAAAAACAAATATGTTAACACATATATATGAAATTAAAAATAGGTTCTGAAGAACCTAGGGGAAGGACAGGAATAAAGATGCAGACGTAGAGAATGGACTTCAGGACATGGGGTGGGGGAAGGGTAAGCTGGGACGAAGTGAGAGAGTGGCATAGACTTATATATACTACCAAATGTAAAATAGATAGCTAGTGGGAAGCAGCCACATAGCACAGGGAGATCAGCTCAGTGCTCTGTGACCACCTAGAGCGGTGGGATAGGGAGGGTGGGAGGGAGATGGAAAAGGGAGGGGATATGGTGATATATTATACATATAGCTGATTCACTTTGTTATACAGCAGAAACTAACACAATATTGGAAAGCAATTATACTTCAGTAAAGATTTTTTTAAAAAACAATTTGCAGACATAGAATTGTTCATAGGATTCCTTTATTATTTTAATATCCGTGAAATCTGAAGAGACATCCCCTCTCTTATTTCTGGTATTAGTAATTTATATCCTCTCCCTTCTTTTATTATTCTAGTTAGACACTTGTTATTTCTATCAGTCTTTTCCAAGAACTAGGTTTTAGCTTCATTGATTTTCTCTTTTGATTTCTTGGTTTCAATGACATTGATTTTCAGTCTATTTTTTATCTATTTCTTTTCTTCTGCTTCCTTTGAATTTTCTGTTCATGCTCTAGATTCCTGAAGTATAAACATATTGAGTCTAGGTCTTTTTTTTGTTTTCTAATACATGCATTCAATGGTATAAATTTCCCTCAAAGAACTGCTTTCACTCTATCCCCATATTTGGGGGAGTTGTGTTTTAATTTTCATTTAGTTTAACATATTTTTTAGAGATTTCTTCTTTGATCCATACATTATTTACAAGTGTGATGTTTAATTTTCATATATTTTTCAGGTTTTTCTAGTTACTGTTCCATTGCTAATTTTTAGTTATTTACATGTTAGTCTGAAAGCAGACATTGTATGATTACTTTTAAATTTGTTAAGGTGTGTTTTATGTCTCAGAATGTGTTCTATCTTGGTGTATGTTCCACGTGAGTTTGAAAAGAATGTTTCTTCTGCTGTTATTGGATGAAGTGGTCAATAGATATCCATTACATCCAGTTGACAGATGGTGTTGAGTGCAAATATGTCTTTACTGATTTTCTGCTGGCTAGAGCTATTTCTTATAGAAGGGTGTTGGATTCATCTAGTTCTCACTTATTTCTGACAGTTTTTGCCTCACATATTTTAGTGCTCTCTTGTTAGATGCATACACTTTAAGAATTGTTATGTCTTCGTGGAGAATTTATCCCTGTATCATTATATAATGTTCCTCTTTATATCTGATACCATTCCTTGCTTTGAAGTTTTCTCTTTAGTATATCCTTCTCAACCCATTTTAAGAGAAACCCAGGTTAAATACAAAGATACACATAGATTAAAAGTAGACAACATATATTTGGGTCTTGTTTTCTGATCTATACCCACAATCCCTGCCTTTTATTTGGTGCATTTAAACCATGAACATTCACAATGATTATTGATATAGTTCGATCAATATACTATATTTTTTACATCTTTATAGGAGTAAAATTGCTTTACAGAGGTGTACTAGTTTCTGCTTTATAACAAAGTGTATCAGTTATACATATACATATGTTCCCATATCTCTTCCCTCTTCCGTCTCCCTCCCTCCCACCCTCCCTATCCCACCCCTCTAGGTGGTCACAAAGCACCGAGCTGATCTCCCTGTGCTATGTGGCTGCTTCCCACTAGCTATCTACCTTACGTTTGGTAGTGTATATATGTCCATGCCACTGTCTCGCCTTGTCACAGCTTACCCTTCCCCCTCACCATATCCTCTACTCCATTCTCTAGTAGGTATGTGTCTTTATTCCTGTCTTACACCTAGGTTCTTCATGACATTTTCTTTTAATTCCATATATATGTGGTAGCATACAGTATTTGTCTTTCTCTTTCTGCCTTACTTCACTCTGTATGATAGACTCTAGGTCTATCCACCTCATTACAAATAGCTCAATTTCGTTTCTTTTTATGGCTGAGTAATATTCCATTGTAAACATGCGCCATATCTTCTTTATCTATTCATCAGATGATGGACACTTAGGTTGTTTCCATCTCCTGGCTATTGTAAATAGAGCTGCACTGAACATTTTGGTATATGACTCATTTTTAATTATGATTTTCTCAGGGTATATGCCCAGTAGTGGGATTGCTGGGTCATATGGTAGTTCTATTTGTAGTTTTTTAAGGAACCTCCATACTGTTCTCCACAGTGGCTGTATCAATTTACATTCCCACCAACAGTGCAAGAGGGTTCCCTTTTCTCCACACCCTCTCCAGCATTTATTGTTTCTAGAGTTTTTGATGATGGCCATTCTGACCAGTGTGAGATGATATCTCATTGTAGTTTTGATTTGCATTTCTCTAATAATTAATGATGTTGAGCATTCTTTCATGTGTTTGTTGCCACTCTGTATATCTTCTTTGGAGAAAGGTCTATTTAGGTCTTCTGCCCATTTTTGGATTGGGTTGTTTGCTTTTTGTTATTGAGCTGCATGAGCTGCTTGTAAATTTTGGAGATTAATCCTTTGTCAGTTGCTTCATTTGCAAATATTTTCTCCCATTCTGAGGGTTGCCTTTTGGTCTTGTTTGTGGTTTCCTTTGCTGTACAAAAACTTTGAAGTTTCATTAGGTCCCATTTGTTTGTTTTTATTTCCATTTCTCTAAGAGGTGGGTCAAAAAGGATCTTGCTGTGATTTATGTCATAGAGTGTCCTGCCTTTGTTTTCTTCTAAGAGTTTGATAGTTTCTGGCCTCACATTTAGGTCTTTAATCCATTTTGAGCTTATTTTTGTGTATGGTGTTAAGGAGTGTTCTAATCTCATACTTTTACATGTACCTGTCCAGTTTTCCCAGCACCACTTATTGAAGAGGATGTCCTTTCTCCACTGTACATTCCTGCCTCCTCTATCAAAGATAAGATGATCATATGTGCATGGGTTTATCTCTGGACTTTCTATCCTGTTCCATTGATCTGTCTTTCTGGTTTTGTGCCAGTACCATACCGTCTTGATTACTGTAGATTTGTAGTATAGTCTGAAGTCAGGGAGCCTGATTCCTCCAGCTCCATTTTTCTTTCTCAAGAGTGCTTTGCTTTGGCTATTCGGGGTCTTTTGTGTTTCCATACAAATTGTGAAATTTTTTGTTCTAGTTCTGTGAAAAATGCCAGTGGTAGTTTGATAGGGATTGCATTGAATCTGTAGATTGCTTTCGGTAGTAAAGTCACTTTCACAATGTTGATTCTTCCAATCCAAGAACATGGTATATCTCTCCATCTACTTGTATCATCTTTAATTTCTTTCATCAGTGTCTTATAATTTTCTGCATGCAGGTCTTTTGTCTCCTTAGGTAGGTTTATTCCTAGGTATTTTATTCTTTTTGTTGCAGTGATAAATGGGAGTGTTTTCCTGATTTCACTTTCAGATTTTTCATCATTAATGTATAGCAATGCCAGAGTTTTCTGTTCATTAATTTTGTATCCTGCTACTTTACCAAATTCATTGATTAGCTCTAGTAGTGTTCTGGTAGCATCGTTAGTATTCTCTATGCATGTATCATGTCATCTGTAAACAGTGACAGCTTTACTTCTTCTTTTCTGATTTGGATTCCTTTTATTTCCTTTTCTTCTCTGATTGCTGTGGCTAAAACTTCCAAAACTGTGTTGAATAAGAGTGGTGAGAGCGGGCAACCTTGTCTTTTTGCTGATCTTAGTGGAAATGCTTTCTGTTTTTCACCATTGAGGACGATGTTGGCAGTGACTTTGTCATATATGGCCTTTAATATGTTGAGGAACGTTCCCTCTATGCCTACTTTCTGCAGCTTTTTTATCATGAATGGGTGTTGAATTGTCTCGAAAGCTTTCTCTGCATCTATTGAGATGACCATACGGTTTTTCTCCTTCAATTTGTTAATATGGTGTATCACGTTGATTGATTTGCATATATTGAAGAATCCTTGCATTCCTGGAATAAACCCCACTTGATCATGGTGTATGATCCTCTTAATGTGCTGTTGGATTCTGTTTGCTAGTATTTTGTTGAGGATTTTTGCATCTATATTCATCAGTGATATTGGCTTGTAGTTTTCTTTGTGACATCCTTGTCTGGTTTTGGTATCAGGGTGATGGTGGCCTTGTAGAATGAGTTTGAGAGTGTTCCTCCCTCTGCTATATTTTGGAAGAGTTTGAGAAGGATAGGTGTTAGCTCTTCTTTAAATGTTTGATAGAATTTGCCTTTGAAGCCCTCTGGTCCTGGGCTTTTGTTTGTTGGAAGATCTTTAATCACAGTTTCGATTTCAGTGCTTGTGATTGGTCTGTTCATATTTTCTATATCTTCCTGATTCAATCGTGACAAGTTGTGCATTTCTAAGAATTTGTTCATTTCTTCCAGGTTGTCCATTTTATTGGCATAGAGTTGCTTGTAGTAATCTCTCATGATCTTTTGTATTTCTGCAGTGTCAGTTGTTACTTCTCCTTTTTCATTTCTAATTCTATTGATTTGAGTCTTTTCCCTTTTTTTCTTGATGAGTCTGGCTAATGGTTTCTCAATTTTGTTTATCTTCTCAAAGAACCAGCTTTTAGTTTTATTGATCTTTGCTATCATTTCCTTCATTTTTTTCATTTATTTCTGATCTGATCTTTATGATTTCTTTCCTTCTGCTAACTTTGGGGTCTTTTTGTTCTTCTTTCTCTAATTGCTTTAGGTGTAAGGTTAGGTTGTTTATTCGAGATGTTTCCTGTTTCTTTTGTTTGGTTTTGTTTTGTTTGCGGTACATGGGCCTCTCACTGTTGTGGCCTCTTCCGTTGCAGAGCACAGGCTCCTGAGGTGCAGGCTCAGTGGCCATGGCTCACGGGCACAGCCACTCTGCAGCACGCGGGATCTTCCCAGACCGGGGCATGAATACGTGTCCCCTGCATCAGCTAGTGGACTCTCAAGCACTGCACCACCAGGGAAGCCCTGTTTCCTGTTTCTTAAGGTAGGATTGTATTGCTATTGACTTCCTTCTTAGAACTGCTTTTGCTGCATCCTATTGGGTTGTTGTGTCTCCATTGTCCTTTGTTTCTAGGTATTTTTTGATTTCCTCTTTGATTTCTTCAGTGATCACTTCGTTATTAAGTAGTGTATTGTTTAGCCTCCATGTGTTTGTATTTTTTACAGATCTTTTCCTGTAATTGATATCTAGTCTCATAGTGTTGTGGTCGGAAAAGATACTTGATACAATTTCAATTTTCACCAAGGCTTGACTTGTGACCCAAGATATGATCTATCCTGGAGAATGTTCCATGAGAACTTGAGAAAAATGTGGATTCTTCTGTTTTTGGATGGAATGTCCTATAAATATCAATTAAGTCCATCTTTTTTAATGTATCATTTAAAGCTTGTGTTTCCTTATTTATTTTCATTTTGGATGATCTGTCCATTGGTGAAACTGGGGCGTTAAAGTCCCCTATTATGAATGTGTTACTGTCGATTTCCCCTTTTTGACTGTTAGCATTTGCCTTATGTATTGAGGTGCTCCTATGTTGGGTGCATAAATATTTACAATTGTTATATCTTCTTCTTGGATTGATCCGTTGATCATTATGTAGTGTCCTTCTTTGTCTCTTTTAATAGTCTTTATTTTAAAGTCTATTTTGTCTGATATGAGAATTCCTAGCCCAGCTTTCTTTTGGTTTCCATTTGCATGGAATATCTTTTTCCATCCCCTCACTTTCAGTCTGTATGTGTCTCTAGGTCTGAAGTGGGTCTCTTGTAGACAGCATATATATGGGTCTTGTTTTTGTATCCATTCAGCCAGTCTGTGTCTTTTGGTTGGAGCATTTAATCCATTTACATTTAAGGTAATTATTGATATGTATGTTCCTATTCCCATTTTCTTAATTGTTTTGGGTTTGTTATTGTAGGTCTTTTCCTTCTCTTGTGTTTCTTGCCTAGAGAAGTTCCTTTAGTAGTTGTGGTACAGCTGGTTTGGTGGTGCTGAACTCTCTCAGCTTTTGCTTGTCTGTAAAGGTTTTAATTTCTCTATCAAATCTGTGAATGAGATCCTTGCTGGGTAGAGTAATCTTGGTTGCAGGTTTTTCTCCTTCATCACTTACAGTATGTCCTGCCAGTCCCTTTTGGCTTGCAGTGTTTCTGCTGAAAGATCAGCTGTTAACCTTATGGGGATTCCCTTGTGTGTTATTTGTTGTTTTTCCCGTGCTGCTTTTAATGTTTTCTTTGTATTAAGTTTTGACAGTTTGATTAATATATTTCTCCTTGGATTTATTCTGTATGGGACTCTCTGTGCTTCCTGGACTTGATTACCTATTTCCTTTCCCATATTAGGGAAGTTTTCAACTATAAGCTCTTCAAATATTTTCTCAGTCCCTTTCTTTTTCTCTTCTTCTTCTGGGACCCCTATAATTTGAATGTTGGTGTGTTTAATGTTGTCCCAGAGGTCTCTGTCCTCAGTTCTTTTCATTCTTTTTTCTTTATTCTGCTCTGCAGTAGTTATTTCCACTATTTTATCTTCCAGGTCACTTATCCGTTCTTCTGTCTCAGTTATTCTGCTATTAATCCCATCTAGAGTTTTTAATTTCATTTATTGTGTTGTTCATCGTTGCTTCTTTCATCTTTAGTTCTTCCAGGTCCTTGCTAAATGTTTCTTGCATTTTGTCTATTCTGTTTCCAAGATTTTGGCTCATCTTTACTATCATTATTCTGAATTCTTTTTCAGGTAGACTGCCTATTTCCTCTTCATATGTTAGGTCTGGTGCGTTTTTATCTTGCTCCTTCATCTGCTGTGTGTTTTTCTGTCTTCTCATTTTGCTTATCTTACTGTGTTTGGGGTCTCCTTTTTGCAGGCTGCATGTTCGTAGTTCCTGTTGTTTTTGCTGTCTGTCCCCAGTGGTTAAAGTTGTTTCAGTGGGTTGTGTAGGCTTCCTGGTGGAGGGGACTAGTGCCTGTGTTCTGATGGATGAGGCTGGGTCTTTCTGGTGGGCAGGACTGCATGTGGCGGTGTGTTTTGGGGTGTCTGCGTCCTCATTATGATTTTAGGCAGCCTCTCTGCTAATGGGTGGGGCTGTGTTTCTGTCTTGATAGTTGTTTGGCATTGGATGTCCAGCACTGTAGCTTGCTGGTCGTTGAGTGAAGCTGCATGCTGGTGTTAAGATGGAGATCTCTGGGTGATTTCCGCCATTTGATATTATGTGGAGCTGGGAGGTCTCTTGCGGACCAGTGTCCTGAAGTTGGCTCTCCCACCTCAGAGGCACAGCACTGACTCCTGGCTGCAGCACCAAGAGCTTTTCATCCTCACAGCTCAGAACAAAAGGAAGAAAAAGTAGAAAGAAAGAGGATAAAGGATAAAATAAAAATAGAAAAGTTATTCAAATAAAATTTCTTTAAAAAGAAAAAACGGACAGATATAGAACCCTAGGACAAATGGTGACAGCAAAGCTATACAGACAAAATCTGACATAGAAGCATACACATACACACTCACAAAAAGAGGAAAAGGGGAAAAAATAATAAATCTTGCTCTCAAAGTCCACCTCCTCAATTTGGGATTCGTTGTCTATTCATGTATTCCACAGATGCAGGGTACATCAAGTTGGAGCTTTAATCCGCTGCTTCTGAGGCTGCTGGGAGAGATTTCCCTTTCTCTTCTTTGTTCGCACAGCTCCTGGGGCTCAGCTTTGGATTTGGCCCCGCCTCTGCGTGTAGGTGCCGGAGGGCGTCTGTTCTTCGCTCAGGACAGGGTTAAAGGAGCAGCTGCTTCGGGGACTCTGGCTCACTCGGAGTAGGGAGAGGTGTGGATGCAGGGCAAGCCTGCAGAGGCCAGCGGGACGTTGCACCAGCCTGAGGTGCTGTGCGTTCTCCTGGGGAAGTTGTCCGTGGATCCCGCGACCCTGGCAGTGGCAGGCTGCACAGGCTCCCCGGAAGGGAGGTGTGGAGAGTTACCTGTGTTCGCACATAGGCTTCTTGGTGGCGGCAGCAGCAGCCTTAGCGTCACATGCCCGTCCCTGGAGCTCGTTTAAGCAGTGCTCTTAATCCCCTCTCCTCACGCACCAGGAAACAAAGAGGGAAGAAAAAGTCTCTTGCCTTTTCAGCAGGTCCAGACTTTTCCCCGGACTCCCTCCTGGCTAGCCGTGGTGCACTAACCCCTTCAGGCTGTGTTCACGCTGCCAACCCCAGTCCTCTCCCTGCACTCTGACCAAAGCCGGAGCCTCCGCTCCCAGCCCTGCCTGCCCTGGTAGGTGAGCAGAGAAGCCACTCGGGCTGGTGAGTGCTGGTCGGCACTGATCCTCTGTGCGGGAATCTCTCTGCTTTGCCCTCCGCCACCCACAGTCTCCGCCCGTGAAGGGGCTTCCTAGTGTGTGGAAACCTTTTCTCCTTCACAGCTCTCTCCCCCTGGTGCAGGTCCCATCCCTATCCTTTTGTCTCTGTTTATTCTTTTGCCTTACCCAGGTACGTGGGGACCTTCTTGCCTTTTGGGAGGTCTTCTGGCAGCATTCAGTAGGTGTTCTGTAGGAGTTGTTCCATGTGTAGATGTTTTTCTGGTGTATCTGTGGGGAGGAAAGTGATCTCCTCATCTTACTCTTCCACCATCTTCCAGGGAGATCAATATACTGTATTTTTTGCCCTTGGTCTTTGTTCCTATTTTTGTCTTAACTGAGCATTTTACATGATTTCATCTTCTCTCCTTTTTCATTCTTTTCTCCTTCCTTTGGTGGGACAGGATGGCTAGAATGGGCTGCATTTGGGTATTTATTTCCTTTTACCCCAGTCATTTAGGCTCTGGTTAGTTTCCCCTGAGGGCAGGCCTTATTAGGAATAACATGGTATACTGGCATATTTCAAAATGGTTTCTTATCCCCTTTCTCCTGCTAGAAGCAAAAGGAAATTATTCTGATATTTACTGTGGGAAAATACAAGCTCCTAGAGGTGTATCTCACAATATTGTGCCCCCCATGACTGAGTTCCGCAGCAATTTGCCCTATGTCCACCACCTTCTCTTGCAGCTCCAGTAAGAGTTGTTGATTTTCTAGTTGTTATTATGGTGGAGTGACAACTTCCAAGTTTCATACATGTGGAGCTGGAAAAGACAAGTCCTGCATTTAATATTCTTCACTCCATTTTCTCCCCTCTTGAAAACTCATTATTTCAAGGTAGTATTCCATGAACAATTAGATTTTAATAACTTGCACAGATTGGATGCATAATTCACTAATAGCTCTAATAACCAAAGAACATTCATTACTACTGAAGCGAAGAAAACAAGCCTGTCTGAATAACAGTATTTAAGGATTTGTATTTTATAAATCCTTTATAGAAAACATTTCATTTTAAAATAAGGGAGTAAGTAATCTGTGCTTCTTAAGTACAAGTTGTTGAATATTTATGAATATCTTTCAAGAGGAGATAATAATTTATCTTAGAGAGGTCGTGAAAGGATCTGAAGTTATGTTACTGGATCCAAGCTCATACTACTAACCAAAAGACAGGCCAAGAAGTCAACAAAGTGTTGGGGCAAAGAATAGTGACTTCATTTGGAAAGCCAGCAAACCAAAAAGATTGCAGACTAATGTCCTAAAGAACCATTTTAACTCAGAGTAGAACTCAGGCTTCTTTTATGCTAAAGGAAAAGGGGGGAGTGCTCAAGATTAAAGAGTAAAGGCAGATTGGATTGTGGACTTATTAGAGGCACCTGGCCTTGAAGGGAAGCATAACATTTCTTTGTTCTGCTCACTTACGTGGGCTGGATCAAAGGGCTCCTACAAAACTTCAAGTTGTTAGTAATTATTTTTACTTTACCATTCTTATCTCTGCTTCTTTGCAAGGTTGCTAGGCTGAAAGCAAACTCATCTACAAGTAATAGCTATAACTAACCCAGGACCTTGGGATGGGAACTTTCTTCAGGGAATTTAATAAACTATTGGGTTGGCCAAAAAGTTCATTTGGATTTTTCCACGTTAAAAAAAACCCGAACAAACTTTTTGGCCAATCCAATATTTGGGCACAATATTGTTTAACTGTTGATGTGCAGGGATAAAGCAATGGAATACATAGGCTAAAGGATGAGGGAGGCAGTTTCAACATGGTGTGGTGTTAGTTCTGTTCTTCCTCCATTACAGTTAGATTGCCTGGGTCAAATAATGTTGCTGAACTAGCTAGACACTTTGTAGACACTTTGAACAAGTGACTTAACATCTGTATGGCTTAGTTTTCTCATGTACAAAAAGTAGTATAATAGTGTTGTAAGCACTAAATGAGTTAATAACATTTGTAAAGCACTTAGAATAGCACCTGGCATACATAAAAATATTGTTTTAATGCAGTGTGACTCTTACTCTCATAGAGGCAATAGGTAGATAAAGAGCAAAGGATAAGTTACTACTTCTTTCAGTGAAGATCATGAATATTTCTGCAGAGTAATTAATTGACTCAGACCAACTGGAACAAGAGAACATAAATGCTATTAAAACCAATTGTATTATAATACTGAATGTAAGAAATAATGACAGCCTGACTCAGAGTAATAGCAATGGGATCAAGTTAGGCATGGCTAGAAGACATGGTGAAGAATGAATCCACAGAATGTGGCAACTAACTGAATAGGTAAACTGAGGGAGCCTATGAAACCAAACAAGTTATGTACTTCTAAAATACAATGGTGGGACAGACAAAGGCTAGAAATTCCCACCCTAAAAGGGAGAAATAGGAAAGGGGGTGACAGGTCTCAAGCAAGTCCAAAACTAACAGGAATAACTACACTAGACCAAAAGGTTTGAAAATAATCCTCTGTGTCTTGATGTTATGCCTTCTGGATTCCCTGTGGCCTCCGGTCACTGAAGCTCTGCTGGGCAGGATTGTACCATGAGGGCTCTGCCTGGAGGGCTTGCCTTCACTACTTTGGTCAGCTCTCCACAGAGGTCTTCAGGACTGTTGAAAGCAAAGCCTCCCCTTTTGAAACAAAGGAGGCAGTCCCAGATCATCTTTTGAATGACATTATGGGACATTCTTCCCTTTTCTTAAATAATAGCAAACTTTTGAAGCTGAATCACCCTATGATACTGTCCTGTAAAAATCCAAGAAATCCCGCAGCCTTTCTTCTTTCCTTCCCATCTCCTTCCCCTTCAGTTCAAATTGGCAGTTCTGCTGGAATGGCTGATTAAGTCTGTGGTTCACACTCATACTACCTCACAGAATAATTTAGGAGATCAGGAATCCAAGGATGAAATGTAGATGTGAGAAAAATAATCTAACTGTATTACACATATGTCAAACAACTATACTGAAAGGTCAGAACTTTTTCCCTCCACCCCTAAGAAATTCTGGAAAAGAGGCGGGATCTGTTGGACTAAAGTAACAAAAAATTGTATCTAAATACCATATTCTAGAGGACAAGAGACAAGATGGCAGAGTACAAGGACTTGAGATCCTCCTCTCATGTAAACAGCAAAATCACAGCTAACTGCTGAACAACCATGGACAAAAAAGACTTAAACCTACCAAAAAGATATTCTACACCAAAAGATGAGGACAGCAACACAAGATGGTAGGCACTTTCACAGTATGATCAAATCCCATACCTGCTGAGTGGGTGACACACAAACTGGAAAAGAATTATATCACAGAGGTTATCCCACAGGAGTGAGACTTTTGAGCCCCACATCAGGCTTCACAGGCTGAGGGTCTAGCATCAGGAAGAGGAGGAGCCCCTGACCTTTGAAAGCCAGTGGGGCTTCAGTGCAGGAGCTCCACAGGGCTGAGGGAAACAGAGACTCCAACATAGGAAAGTACACACAAGGTTTCACATGCACTGGGACCTAGGGCAAAGCAGTGACTCCATAAGAGCTTGGACAAGACATACCTGCAGGTCTTGGAGGGTCTCCTAGGGAGGTGGAGGTCAGCTGTGGCTCACTGTGGGGGCAAGGACACTGGTGGTAGATGCACCAGGAAGACTCAAGCTCTCCTGGAGGTCGCCATTTTGGCACCAAGACCCACCCAACAGACTGCAGGCTCTAGTGCTAGGACACCTCAGCCAAAAATCTAACAAGGGTGAACACAGCCCCAACCATCAGAAGAAAGGCTGCCCAAAATAGTCCTGAGCCAACAGCCACCTATAAACACACCCCTTGATACAGCACTGCACACCAGAAGGACAAGACCCAGCACCACCCACCAGTGGGGAGGCACCAGGCACCTGCAGAAGGCCCTGGACCACCTCACCTATCAGGGAACAGACACCAGAACCAAGAAGAATTAAAATCCTGCAGCCTGAGGAACAGAGGACCTGAGAAAATATTTGAACAGATGATAACTGATAACTAAAAACTTCCCTAACATGGGAAAGTAATCACTCAAGTCCAGGAAGCACAGAGTCCCATACAGGATAAACTCAAGGAGGAACACACTGAGCTAAATATTAATCAAATTGATGAAAATTAAAGGCAAAAATATATTAAAGGCAACAAGGGAAAAGCAACATATAAGGGAATCCCCATAAGGTTACCAGCTGATTTTTCACCAGAAGTTCTGCAGGTCAGAAGGGGGTGGCATGATATATTTTAAGTGGTGAAAGGGAAAGACCTACAACCAAGAATACCCTACACAGCAAGGCTCTCATTCAGATTTGATGGAGAAATCAAAAGCTTTACAGAGAAGCAAAAACTAAGAGAATTTAACACCAAACCAGCTTTACAACAAATGCTAAAGGAACTTCTCTAGATGAAAAAGGCTACACTAGAAACAAGAAGATTATGAATGGGAAAGCTCACCAGTAAAGGCAAAAATACAGTAAAGTTAGGAAATCACCCATACACAAATATGATATCCAAACAAGCAATCATGAGAAGAGGAGAGTACAAATGCAGGACATTGGAAATGCATTTGAAATTAAGAGACCAGCAACTTAAAACAATATTGTATGTATGTATAGATGGCAATAAGAACATACATATTGATAATTACCTTAAATGTAAATGGATTAAATGCTCCAACCAAAAGACATAGACTGGCTGAATGGATACAAAAACAAGACCCATCTATATGCTGTCCACAAGAGACCCACTTCAGACCTAGGGACACATACACATTGAAAGTGAGGGGATGGAAAAAGGTATGCCATGCAAAGGGAAATCAAAAGAAAACTGGAGTAGCAATACTCATATCAGACAAAATTGACTTTAAAATAAAGTGTTACAAGAGACAAAGAAGGACACTACATAATGATCAAAGGATCAATCCAAGAAGAAGATATAACAATTGTAAATATTTACGCACCCAACATAGGAGCACCTCAATACATAAGGCAAGTACTAACAGCCGTAAAAGGAGAAATTGACATAAACATATCAGTTCTCCCTCATTTATCAATTTAATGTAATCCCAAGAAAAATATTAGCAAGCTTTTTAATGGATCTAGATAAGTTAATACAAATTTTATGTGGAATATCCAGGGAAATACCTTAAAAGAAAAAATACCAGGAGACTAGTCCTACCAGACATTAAAACATAGCACCTCTACAATTAAAACAAGGTGGTACTCGTGCATGAGTAGACAGATTGACCAATGGGAAAGAACTAAAAGTCCAGATATAGACCAAAGTGCTTACTGTATTTTAGTATATGATGAAGATAACATCTCAAATCACTAGAGCCAAGGATGGGCATTTTAATAAATGGTGCTGAAATAATGGGTATTTGGGGAAAGATAAAATTAAATCTATGCCTCATTTCACACAAAAATAAACTCCAAATTGTTCAGGAATCTAAATGTTTAAAAGAAGTACCAGAAGAAAACATGGATGAATTCCTATAACACCTGGGGGTAAGAAAAGGTTTTCTAGCAGTAACTCAAATTCCAGAGAAAATCAGAAATTGATAAATTTAACCCATCAAAATTTAAAACTTTAGCATAACAAAAAAACCCCACCATAAACAAAGTCATAAGATAACACACTAGAAGAAAATATTGGTAACCTATATCGCAGGTAATAGTTATGTTAGTATTAGTTACTAGCTAATAGTAACTAGTATTAGTTATTAGCTAGTAATATATGGAATGCTTAAAATTCTGGGGGACAAAAGACCAAAATCCTGAGAGTAAAATGAGTGAAAAACAGAAGAGGGCTATCCAAAAGTTTTTAAATGTCTTTAAACATATGAAAACACATTCAACCTTATCTGTAGAACTGTAAATGCTAATTAAGACTATTATGAGATGTCATTTCGCCTTAAGCAGATTGGTAAAAGTTCAAAAATCTAGTAACACAGTATCTGCAAGACTATGCAGAAACAGACACTGTAATATATTGCTGATAAAAATGCAAAATAGTGCAACCCTTATGGATGAGAATATAGCAGTATTTAATGAAAAATAGTAAATGAAAGTGTTTACAGTTGGGGAATCTGGATGAAGCATTTAAGGTAACAGTTTGTACTATTTGTATAGCTTTTCTGTAAGTCTGAAATCACATCAAAATTAAAGGAGAGAAACATTGTTCTGTATGATTTTGAAAGCAGACTTTAGGAAATAGATAAGAGAAGGAGAATTTGCCATATTTCAAGAAAGAAAACATAGTAGTCCCAACCAGGGTAGTCACAGCAGAGACAATGGGAATTAGATGATTTGATTCTGGATATACCTTGAAGATAAAGCTAATAACATTTCCTGTTAGACTAGGCATAAGGTGGGAGAGATTGAGAGGACCAGCAATGACTCCAGTGGTTTGGGCATGAGCGACTGAATAGATGGAGTTGACATCAACTGAGATGGGAAAGACATTCAGTGGTACAAGATATTTAAATGGGGAGGTAAGCAGTGCACTTAATACTTGCTAGAGCTTGCACCCATCCAGTAGCTCACATATCTTCAGGTTTTGTGGCGTAGAAGAGCAGGGGATAAAAGGAAAGTGGGAGACTTTCCCTTCCCAGCCAACATAGTGAGCCAACATAACACCCTCTTGATTATCCTTGGCTCTGTACTGATTAGCATGTTTCTGTGGGCAAATACTCTTAAAACGTCTAGTGACTCCTCCCCCATTTCATATGAACTGAGAGTATAGAACTAAGGCCGCTGTCCGTTATTTCATTCTAGCAAACCAGAATTGACTAGAATAAAGTGCTTATATTTTGGAAGTTGCCTTAGTTCTTTAAATAGTAAAGACCTATTACGACTTTAAAAGTGCCGATTAGGCAAGCTGACATTTTTCGGTGTGTCTGAAGCTCAGAACTAATTATATCAGCATAGGGTTGAGTTTATCACTAATTCAAGCCTTTTAATCACCTTAAATTTTCCACATTGTTTTTAGTGAAAACATCTTTACCATTCAATGCATTTTGCAGTATGGGTTACCTAAATCTTCTGTGGGTGTATAATAGGCATTCACTAAATACACAAAACTTCTTCAATAGTTAAACATAGTCCATTGTTAACTTCATTAATTAAATAGGGAAATAAAATAAATCCTTCCAATAAATGCCTAGTATGCCTGATACTCTTGTGATCCAAGAGTATGACTTCTTTTAGTGACTTAGAAATGACCTGGACCTTGACCTATGAATACTAAGCATTATCACATACCAACAAAATGTTTCCATGTCTTTTTTCTTCTGTCCTTCTAATTTGTAAGAGTTTTGGTCTCCAAGTTAGCCTTTATGGGAGAAAATGCTCCCAAGGAATCAATGTAATAACTATTTTAGTCTTGAATTAAACAATGAAAATTGTTGAGAGGAGATCAGATGGTGAAATAGGAGGATGCTGAGCTCACCTCCCCCAACAAACACATCAAAAGTACATCTACATGTGGAGCAATTCTTACTGAAAACAAGCTGGAGCTTGACAGAGGCTCTTATACAACCAAGAATGTAAAGAAAGATCCACACGGAGTTGGGTAGGAAGGGAAGAGAAGTGATCGGGTCAGGACCCATGCCCCTTGGAGGGGACAGAGAAGAGGAGGGGTATTAAAGAAAGTGATCTTCCCTGGGGAGTAAGTAGTTTCAACCACTTATTGGGCACTCCAGGCCTGTGTTCTAACACCAGGAATATAAGTCCCCTTAGCTTGTTTGAAAAACAGTGGGAATAACAGGAGAGCTGAAAGAAACCTAGATTCCACTCATGAAGAGCAGACACACGCTTGCTTACTCCCAGTAACAAAGCAAAGGAAGCACACTGAAATTGCCTATGACTCTGGTCATTTCCAGCAACCACTCCTGCACATGCCCCAGCCCACAAAGAGTGCCCACTTCAGCCCTTCTTCAGCCACTGCTCCCCTCTGGGGTGAAGTTGCCATTGCTGTGATGGGGAAAGAATGCACTCAGAGGGAAGAGAACTAGCTCAGACCCAATGCTCAGAAATTCTGCTCTAGCACCTTAGGACCTGATCCTGACCTTAACCCTGCCTCTGCTAGGGTGGTAACAACCACTGAGCATAGAAGTCCCAGCTCACACCTAGCTCTGCCTCTAGCCTCTCCATCTCCTTACCCACCTCTCCCACCAAGGTAAAAAGCTGCCAGCACAGCCTGGAGGAAATGGTGATCTGTGCTCACCTCAGACCCAGCTTTCTGACCAAAGCCACAGGACACATGTATATTGCATAGGGGTGCTCCCACACAAGGACACATATTCACGATAATGATGTGTAACTGTTCCACCCAATTTCATAAAGAGAAAATTAAGCAAAATGAGAAGATACAAATTTGTTCAAAATGAAAAAAGCAGAAAAGACAAGTGAAAAAACAACTAATAGACTGAAAGTGAGTGATGGTAAAAGATATTTCATGCAAATGGAAAAAACAAGCAAGCAGGGGTAGCAATACTCATAGCAGATGAAGTATATACTAAAACAGTCTATAACAAGAGACAAAGAAAGGTGTTATATAATGATAAAGGGATCAGTATAGGAAGAGGATATTACACTCCTTATCATATATGCACAACATACAGGAGCACCTAAATATATAAAGCAAATACTAATAGACAGAAAGGGAGAAGTTCACAACAATACAATAATAGTAGGGGATGTTAACACCACACTTACATTAATGGACGGATCATTCAAATAGAAAAATCAGTAAGGAAACAGTGGTCTTAAATGATGCATTTGATCGGTTAGACTTAATAGATATCTATAGAACATTCAATCCCCAAACAGCACAATAGATTTTTTTTCAAGTGCACATGGAACATTCCCCAGGACAGATAACATGATAGGTCACAAAACAAGTTTCAACACATTTAAGAGGACAGAAATTACAACAAGCATTTTTTTTTCTGACCACAATGGTATAAAACTCAAAATCAATTACAGGAAGGAAAATAGGAAAAACACAAATGTGGAGACTAAATAACATCCCACTAAAAACCAATGGGTGGATGAAGGATTCAAACAGAAAATTGGAAAATACCTCAAGGAAAATGAAAATAAAAACACAGCTTTCCAAAATCTATGGGATGCACCAAAAGCAGTTCTAAGAAGGAGATTTTTAAGGATACATGTCTACCTCAAGAAACAAGAAAAATCTCGAATAAATAACCTAACCTACAATCTAAAAGAATTAGAAAAAGATCAAACAAAGCACAAAGTCAGCAGAAAGAAGGGAATAGTAAAGATTAGGGAGCAAATAAATAAAACAGACACCAAAAAACAATGGAAAGATTGATGAAAGCAAGAGCTATGTTTTTGAAAGATAAAAAAAAATTGAGAAAAAAAGAGAGATGACTCAAATAAAGTAAGAAACGAAAGATGAGAAATAACAACTTATATCAAAAAGATAAAAAATAAGAGAATACTAAAAACAGTTATAAGCAAGCAAACTGGACAACCTAGAAGAAATGGATATATTTCTAGAAAAAACAATCTTCCAACAATGAATCAGGAAGAAATAAACAATCTGAATGATCAATCACTATTAGTGAAATTGAATTAGTAATTTAAAAATCCCAGCAAACAAAGTCCAGGATCAGACATTTTCACAGGGGAATTCTGTTAAACATATAAAGAAGAGCTAGGGGAATTCTGTTAAACATATAAAGAAGAGCTAGTACCTATTCTTCTCAAACTATTCCAAAACACTGAAGAGGCAGGAACACTCCCAAATTCATTTTACAAGGCCACCATTACTCTGATAGCAAAATCAGAAAAATACACTACAAAAACAGAATATTACAGGCCAATATCTTTGATGAATATAGATGCAAAATCCTCAAAAAAATTAGCAAACCGAATTCAACCATACATGAAATGGGTCATTCACCATGATCAAGTGAGATTTATTCCAGCCAGGAATGCAAGGATGGTTCAATATCTGCAAATCACTCAATGTGATACACCACTTTAACAAAAGAATAAAAATCACATGATCATCTCAAAAGACGCATGAAAAACATTTGACAAAATTCAAAATCCATTCATGATAAAAACTTTCATCAAAGTGGGTATGGGGGAACATATCTCAACATAATAAAAGCCATTTACAACAAACCCACAGCTAACATTACACCCAATGGCAAAAAGCTGAAAACCTTTCCTCTAAAATCAGGAACAAGACAATGATGCCCACTTTTGCCACTTCTATTTAACACAGAATTGGAAGTCCTAGCCACAGAAGTTGGACAAGAAAAAGAAATAAAATGCATCCACATTGGAAGGGAAGAAAAACTGTCACTCTTTGCTGATGTCATGATACTATATATAAAGACCCTAAAGTTGCCACCAAAAAAACTGTTAGAACTACTAAGTGAATTCAGCACAGTTGCAGTATACAAGATTAATATAAAGAAATTGGTTGCTTTCTATGCACTAATAATGAGCTATAGGAAGCGAAAAAAACAATTCCATTTAAAATCATATCAAAAAGAATACCTCAGAATAAACTTAACCAAAGAGTTCAAAGATCTATACTCTGAAAATGATAAAACGCTGATTAAGAAAATTGAAAATGATACAAAGAAGTGGAAAGATATCCTGTGTTCATGGAGTGGAAGAATTAATATTGTTAATGTGTCCTTACTACCCAAATCAATTTACAGATTTAATGCAATCCCTATCAAAATACCCATGACATTTTTCACAGAACTAGAATATTCATAAAATTTTTATGGAGACAAAAAAAATCCCAAATAACCAAAGTAATCTTGAGAAAAAAGAACAAAGCTGGAGGTATCATGCTCCCTGACTTCAGACTATACTACAAAGCTACAGTAATCAAAACAGTATGGTACTGGCACAAACAGACACATAGATCAATGGAACACAATAGAGACCCGAGAAATAAACCCACACACTTATGGTCAATTAATGTATGACAAAGGAGGCAAAAATAATTGCTGGGGAAAGACAGTCTCTTCAATAAGTGTTGCTGGGGGCTTCCCTGGTGGTGCAGTGGTTGAGAGTCCGCCTGCTGATGCAGGGGACATGGGTTCGTGCCCTGGTCCGGGAATATCCTACATGCCGTGGAGCGGCTGGGCCTGTGAGCCATAGCCGCTGAGCCTGCGTGTCCAGAGCCTGCACTCTGAACGGGAGAGGCCACAACAGTGAGAGGCCCACGTACCGCAAAAATAAATAAATAAATAAGTGTTGCTGGGAAAACTGGACAGCTACATGTAAAAGAATGAAACTATAACGCTCCTTAACACCATACACAAAAATAAACTCAAAATGGATTAAAGACCTAAATGTCAGGCTGAAAACCATAAAAATCCTAGAGATAAACATAAGCAGAACAGTATTTGACATAAATTGTAGCAATTTTTTTTGGATATGTTTCCTAAGGCAAAGGAAATAAAAGCAAAACTAAACAAATAGGAAGGAATTAAACTTAAAAGCTTTTTTACAGCAAAGGAAACTATTGACAAAACAAAAATACAACCTACTGAATGGGAGAAAATATTTACAAATGATAAGACTGATAAATACTATCTAAAATATAAAATAGCTCATACAACTCAATACCAAAAAACAAACAACCCAATTAATAATTGGAAGACCTAAACAGACACTTTTCCAAAAACACAAAGATGGCCCATGGAAAGATGTTCAACATCACTAATCATCAGAGAAAAACAAATCAAAACCACGAGATAGCACCTCACACCTGTCAGAATGGCTATCATCAAAAAGACCACAGATAACAAATGTTGGTGAGGATGTAAAGGGAACCCTTGTACACTGTTGGTGGGAATATAAATTGATGAAGCCACTATGGAAAACAACATAGAGGTTCCTTAAAAAACTAATAGAACTACCCTATGATTCAGCAATTCTACTTCTGGGTATATATCCAAAGAAACTGAAAACACTAATTTGAAAAGATGCATGCACCCTAATGTCCATTATTTATAATAACCAAGATATAGAAGCAACCCAATGCCCATCAACACACAAATGGATAAAGAAGATGAGGTGTGTGTATATATATGTGTGTGTGTGTGCGCACGTGTGTGTACACACACAGAGAATGGAATATTACTCAGCCATAAAAAAATGAAATTCTGCCATTTGCAGCAGTGTGAGTGGACCTAAAGATTATTATGCTTAGTGAAGTCAGACAGAGAAAGACAAATACTATATGAAATCACCTATGTGTGGAATCTAAAACATAAAACAAACTAATGTATATAGCAAAACAGAAACAGATATAGAAAACAAACTAGTGGTTTCCAGTGGGGAGAAAAAAGGGGGAGAGGCAAGATAGGAGTGGGGGATGAAGAGGTACAAACTATTTGGTATAAGATAAATATGCAAAAAAAGAGAATATATTGTACAGGACAGGGAATACAGCCAATATTTATAATAAATTTATGGAGTTTAATCTATAAAAATATTGAATCATACTCTAAAACTAATAATAATATTGTGAATTACTTTAATAAAATTTTAAAAAGAAAATTCTTAATATGGTATATTTCTAAAATATACATATTACAAAGATGCATTTATAAGCCCACCTCTTGCTGCCCTGGTACACCTTTGTTTAAAATGTGTTTAAATATTTGCTCTTTTCTTAAATCTTAAACCTGTACAACCCAGACGGTCAGAGTTCCTTGCCCATTTGGCAATTTAGTTATGATTAGCTCAGAGTGCTACCAATTCTCTACTTTGTGATGACTAAAACCTTCATGATTTCTGCTCACTGCAGAAATTAAACTACAGAGTTTAATTTTTCCTATTGCTCTCTGACTACAAATTTTTCATACAATTCTGCTGCATATATTTAGACTTTTTATAAAATTCCACAAGGACTCCATTTACCATGAGCATATACCTAGCATTAACAAGCAAGAGGCCACTGGACACACTGACCTGTGGGTTTGAGTTCAGTGCAGGGAGGGGGTGAAGATAGGAGAGGGAGGTGGGAACACAGGGAAGATAATTGAGCCTATTTAACAGAGTGGCAGGTAAATTCTCTACAATGAATGTGCAAGAAAAAGCAACTGAGGAAGGAATGAGGGAAGGGCTGAGGAAAGGAGGAAGGAGGCAGGCAAGGAGGGAAAGCAGGAAGGAGACAGAGAAGAAAGGAGGAAGGAGACAGAGAAGAAAGGAGGAAGGAAAAAGAAAATAAAGGATCAAGAAAAAGGATATTGTGAATATTTGCACTCAGAGTGGGAAAGCTGTGATATCATGTAACTGGAGAGTGAGCCACTGTCAGGAAGGCAACAATATTGGTTAAGACAGTGAGCTGTCCAGATCATCATTGGAACAGGATTTGTAATCAAAGGTAGCTTCATATTTATGTAATAAATTTGTAATTAATTCAAATGCATCACTTAAACATTTAATAAATTCAACTGTTTGAATTCTCTATTTTCCATCCTGCTTGTTTCAAGATCCAATAAATACCCCTAACTAGACACGATACATATCAAAAATAATTCTACCAGTCACTGAACAGGAGCTTAAACAGGAAGAAGTAAACCTGAACCCATCTATTAGGCAAAGTGGCAAGGCCAGGCATTTTATAGCATCTGAATTCTCCATGACTGCTATATTAACATAATACATATTAAGTACAATTTTTTGAATAAAGTAGTCACCACATTATTCTCTCTGGACCAAACATAGGAATAACTGCAGCAGAAGTCTAAAATCACATCTCCTCATAGCACCCTGGTTTCTCTGTTGCCATGACAACTCCAGAGAGAATGAAATGAGGTTCCAAGATATGATCAAATTCATTGATTTTTTTAAAAATCAGGCTATGTATTTCATGAATAGCAAATCTCAAATACTGAGTTAAAATTAAATTAGAATATATTGCTTGAATTATCTTATTAAACATATTCAAGGAAGAACTTTACAATCTTGAGTTCAAAAGGACTGTATTCCTGGAGTTACTGAAATAAACCTAGGATCCTCTCCCTTATGATTTCAGAATAAACATTAAATTATCTGAATGGAAATGATGCAGGGACTCTGCCATCTGCAAAGACAATGAATTGTCACTTTCTATCACCAGTTGCATTCTAGAAAACAGGTGTTCAGTTACCGGATATCACAGCTCAGTGTTTTAATACATTATTGGAATGACAAACAACAGTTGAATATTTGGTGAAAAATACACAGGACAAATCAGAACAAATTGCAAGTAACTAACCTTGGGAAATATCAATAAATATATAACAATTAAATAGATACATTGAAGCATAAATATGTATAACCTTACTGCCTGATAGTTAAGGTCACTTCTGTTAGACTTAGGAGAACAAAGCTGGAGGTATAATGCTTCCTGACTTCAGACTATACTACAAAGCTACAATAATCAAAACAGTATTGTACTGGCACAAAAACACACACATAGATCAATGGAACAGAATGGAGACCCCAGAA